>NC_057798.1:289515468-289593346 GCF_018294505.1 Triticum aestivum | reverse complement strand
CCCCGCCGCCACGCCCCGCCGCCGGCGACCTTCACCGCCGGACCTCCGGCCGCTCCGACGCCTCGCCCCTCTCCCTTCTCCTCCTTCCTCTCAGTCTCCTCTCACCTCTCTCCCTATTTCTCGCCGAACATGGACCTCCAGGAGGGCCATGGCGCCACCGGCCCTCAATCTTGCCAGATCCGGCCGCATCCACGCCAAATCCGCCATAAATGGATCCACCCCGGCCAGATCTGCCCGGATCCGACCGGGCCCCGCCATCGTTGCCACCGGAGCGCCGCCCCGCTCGACCTGCAGCGCCGCTGCTGCCTGTCCCAGCCCACGTCTGCACGAGGACGACGCTCGTCCCGCTCGCTCGCAGCACTCGCTCCGGGCTGCCGCCCCAGCCGGCCCGGCATCAAGCCAAGACCCAGCCCAAGCCACATCTTCTGCCGCGCTGTCACCGACCACCCGTGGCACCACCTTGAGATCAGCCCCGACGCCACGACCGAGCTCCCCCGTGCTCGACGGGCACCCGCAGTCCTAAATTTGGCTGGTTCAAATTAAGTTGGAAGAAAAGGAAGGGGAGACGCGCAGGAGGAGCTCGCCGGCAGCAGCGCTTGCCCCGGGCGTGGGGGTGATCAGCCGATGCGGTTGTGCCGATGGGCGCCGGTGGCTGGAAGAGGTACAGAGGAGAAGGGATGCAAGAGGGAGAGAGATGATAGGAAGGGGAGGGCTAGCGGGCTTGTGAAGGTCGACGACAGCGAAGTTGATGCTCGTGCCGTGGGGGAAGCGGATCTTGGCTGGGGAAGGGAGGAAGAGGAGTGGCGGTTGCACCCGGTGCGGCGGCGAGGGGAAGTAAGCGCGAGGTCGGAGGCGCGGGAGCATGGGAGGTCGCTCCCTGGGCGGGTTCGATCTTTGGCTCTGCAGCAGTTAATTTGATATAGCCCGAAATTTAAGTATCACTAATTGTTATATTTAGCTCTGCACGTTTGATCCAGTTTCTGCATACCTGATCTCCATTTTTTATTTGAAAAATCTTGAGCTGGAAATCGTTTGATGCCATGTGTACTGGTAAACTGAAATATGTAGAGCCATATTCGGTATCGATGTTTATAGGAGCCTAGCATTGTTGGGGCATAGGAAGTTCTAGCTTCACTCAGTGACGATCCTTTCCAGCTTCGGGTTCCCGCTTCAATGTTGTGAAGCACTCTGAAAAACTTTGAGTTCTTTCTCGGACAAGTCGCTCTGTTTCTGCCTCCTGAATGCATAAATTTCCTTAGTCGTTAGATATTGCCACTCTAGATAATTTGGATGGAATATGAATTTCATGGTGTGATATCCTATCATATTGCTGAAGCTGATCGGTATCAAACTGTCTGATCATCGTACCTGAAAGACAGTGTGATTAAGCTTCCTCTCACTGAACCTACTAAATTTGCTGTTGGTTTGTTTGGCGCTAAGTATTCTGAATCAAGGTTGGCAACTTTGTTTGATAGTTTTCTTTATGTCAATTGAGTCGCTGCTTCTGCTTTATCTGTAAAAAAATGCATACCAACTAGAACACTACTCACATAGCTACATTGCCCAGGCTATTTGGGCCTAAATTAACCGCATCATTTCCTGTTCATGATGTCACAGTGCCCAAATTAGTATATTCCCACAGGTAACTATTCCTTTGGCGACTCCCAGTGTACCTCCTTTCCTTTCCAGCATAGGCCAGAACATGGGCAACCAAAACAATATCCAGTATTTTGCCAAGCCAATTTTTTTGTATCTTTTGGGTTGCGCTCAAACCAAACACACCTAGGATGCAACTGTGCAGATCAAGATTCTTTACCTATTATTAGCTAAATTAGGAGTATTGTGTATAAGCAAAAGGTTATGGGAGTTTCTTGGTATAACTCCTTGTCACAATGGTGTGGTTGCAAAGCTAATTCAGTATCATGTAATCTACTTAGCAGGCAACCATTTTTATGGAAACTTAGCAGGCAACTTTACTTAGATTGTACAACCAATATTCATTTCATTTTCCTTAATAAGATCATTACTTTTTCATGCACTGCCTCTCCCCCATATGCCAGCAGCAAGAATTTGTTTTATGCATTGTTTAGCATTTGCATTAATATTGTATTCCCCAGTGCTTTTTGTATCCCGATTTTTAACATCGACTGCTGATAAATCAAAACTGGTGTATAGATTGTTGGTTTGTCACTATGTGCACAGGGTTATGATTGGGTAATTGAAATGTTATTCACATTGTCAATTGACTAATATGTGCTACTTGTTACCTTGCTACAGAGAAACCAGCGACAATGGTGATCCCTCCACCAGACAGGGCAGCTAGAATCGTCAGTTTTCTCAAGCCCAACCTTTTGAGGATGGATTTCTCGAACAAGTTTGTGACCGCCCAGGTGATCCACACCCCAACAACAACTGTCCCGTGTTCTGCGAGCTCACAGGAGAAGCTGCTGAGATCGCACATGTAGTCGACCGGCGACGTCTCTGCCGCCGCAAAGATTGGAAAGTTGTTGGGCGAGCACCTGCTGCTCAAGTAGATACCTGCCGTGTCCATCCACATGAAGAGAGAGCAGAAGTACCATGGGAAAGTCACGGCTGTTATAGATTCTGTCGGAGAAGCTGGTGTCAAGTTGTTGTGATGGTGAAAACATAGAGCTCGGCTTAGCATTTGCGCAGTCTTCGCTGTATTTCTGATGTTTGGACTGATTCACAACCACTTTTGTGTTTATGAATTCGGCGCTAAACAAACGCTGTCCGGGACCCACGTTAATAAAAGAACTGTGTTGTAGGGACTCAGCCTGATAATATGTTGTAGCACTTGAATCAATAGCCTGTGCCTGTTATTGTTCTCCTTTCCAAAATCCAATGGAGATTAGGGCTGGAAATATTCCGGCTCCTGGTTGTTTCTGATACGAAATTTGGTATTCGTTTTTATTTTGCAGGTGAAAAAAATGAAATACCAAATTTGGTACTCATGCCTGTTTTATGGATCACGGTGCGACTTTTTTTGCGTGTGAATTAATGTTTGATCGCGACTGTTGAGTGTATCATGCGGTTAAGTTTTGTTCAGATGCTCAGTTATCCATAGCGTAGCACCCTTTGCATCAGAGAATCTTCTTGAATTTTCCTTTTCTCTTGGGGAACTCGTTGTTATTGTTCTTGCAAATTGTTTACTGCCCGTGGATGCTAAACCTCAAGATCGTGTTTCTTTTAGGAGATATACGTGTGTGTATATAATAATAATAATAATAATAATAATAATAATAATAATAATAATAATAATAATAATAATAATAATAATAATAATGAAGTAATTAGTGCTTATGGCGATATGTCACATAAAAAGCCTCTAAAATTTTGTCATGGCCTTTGTTGATTACGATTTTTTTTCTCCCGTTGCAACGCACGGGCCCTTTTGCTAGTAACAATATAGCTAAACAAATCTAAAACAAAACAAAATAAAATTACCAGAACACATAGTAGGACATTATTGCTACTTTACAAAATAGTGAACATTTTTAAAACACAAATTCACAAGAAACAATATTTTGCAATACAAGCATATAAAGAGTATGATAACAACTATAAAATAATTTTGAGTTACTACCAAGCCAAAATAATTTAGGTAGACACCAGAATATACTCTTAGCATTTTTCAAATATAATTAATAGGAAAGAAGTCATATTATCTCCACTCCAAATATATTGCCTTGAGTTGGAAAACACTTTAAATATTCAGAAAATTTAAATAAGCATAGAAATCATTATGAAAAGTAATGATCCTATTAACAATCCAAATTTGAAAATTTGGGATGTTTCAAATCTACCACCCTTAAAATGAATCTCGTCCTCGAGATTCGAAGAGGCTAGAAAGAAAAGACTAGGGTTGGGGTCTCCTTGAATATCCATTGTTCGTCCGAGAGTTTGGGGTACTACCACCCTGAGAATAAGAGTCATCGGTCTTACTCCTTCGAGCAAATCCTCCACATATATGTCTTACACTCCTTTGAAATTCCGAATCCCTTATCAAAAGAGCAGTCTTGCATAAACTAAAACTTCATGGCTCACAGGTCTTGCGCCAATACTAAACAAATATCGATACTCTCATGGTGGTCATCAAGAATGGTTCCTCTAGAAAAGAGTATTGGTTTATTCTCATCGTATAACCTACTATTGGCAACGGGTGCCTTCTACAGGGATCAAACGTCACACCATTCTATGGTTGAAGTCTTAATAACGACGTCTCTCTACTATAGGTATGTCACTCTAGATTAACCATTTCACATAGCAAAAGCGAATAATAAGAGTAAGTCGGCATGGTGATCAATCCATTCCGCACCCAAATCATTACCTTGTATATGGTTTAGAAAATCTCGCATTCTAACACTCGGGCATCCTCACGAGCATTGCAGAAACTTCTCTTGTTCATGAACTAGGTTCGGATTAATCCATTCATTCTACATGCCAAACAAAACAACTATCGTTCCTATCAACTCTCAGGTTTTCGTCAACTACTGTAAAACATATGACGATGAATTGTAGCTTCCTTCAGCAAGATTGTGCTTGCTTCTTGTCAGATCATGGTGCATGTGGTTAAACTTGAACTCATCACTAGGCTGCAGCATATATTAGGATATAGACAGAATAAAGACCTAGGGGGAAAACACTACCCATATGCTCATGCTAGCAACAAAAACTACTACAACAACAAAAGCAAACACTAAATTCACACAAGTCACACCACACAAGCAAAACCTACAAATAAGGTCATATCCACAAGAGATATGATATTATCATTCTACCGCAAATCGTTTATCAAACACAACTTAGTAATGGTGGTCTGTCAACTAAAACTTCTTAAATGACACTAATATAATTTCAGGGGTCATCTATATTTGAAAAGAGAAGGTATGAGTACGAGAGTGAGGACTAACAAGTAGATAGAAAGTTGGAAAGCAAGTTTTTCACTCCTATGGCTTCTCTAATCCATTTTCTAGGGTCACGACCTACAGTCAACACACTGCTCTGATACCATCTGTAACGACCCGAACCTGATAAGATTCGATGTCTCTGTGATCACTGTTCTAGTCCCTGGATCGACTCGCTAGCATACACAGTACATATGAATATCAAATAACAAGAGCATCATTTACTATAACGTATGATCCAGAATTCATAAAGTATTACAACATGAGTAGCACATAGCTAACTTTATTCAATAATAACAACGGAAAGGTAGCATAATAAACGATGAATCCCATCAATGCCCACTAGCGAAAATGCTGAGTGAAGACTCGCGACCCTACTGTATCTCACTGATCATCTGAAAATCCTGCAACATGATAAGCTGCAGCTACAAGGGTCAATACATTGAATGTATTGGCAAATCACACAATATGATAAAACAAACCTACATCCACAAGCAAAGTATGACAAACAAAACACTCAAGTTTGGATTCGCATAAAACTACCTTCACCTACCTCCACGACATAGGCAAGGTGCAAACAACACAGATGATAAAGATCTTCAAGATGTCTCAAGTGCGCTCAATCCTGGCGCATTCTCTAGGGACAATAGAGCGCTCAGCCAGTGACGCATTCACGTGAGAAAAAGCCCCAACACCTCAAGTGCGCTCAGCCATGGCGCATTCTCTAGGGACAATAGAGCGCTCAGCCATTGACGCATTCACCTGAGAAAAAGTCCCGAGCCTACAGCTATAAAGACTCACCACTTCCATGCATCACTCAACACATACCCACGTCTACCATAGCAAATCCAAGCATACAATCAAACAATGCAAACAGGACACGCACATGGCGACAAGCAATATAACATATCATAACAGTGCAGAGCAGACATATAGGATGAGCATAATCAAAAAGTGCAACTTGCCTTGAAAGGTGCCGAAGTACTCTTAACGCTTAATTCTGACCCGCTTCGCACTCCGGACAATCTATATGATTGGTGGAAAGCTATTCGCTGCCAGGTCTAAACGGCGAATGGCCGCAACTTAAAGAAAAACGATTCGGCAATAACAAAAAAAAGGCGACCTAATTTCAGCGGTCGGATGAAGATCGGACGGACGGGGATGCTCACCGGTGAACAAAGACAACGTGGCCACCGGAGTTGGAGAAGAAGGGCTCGAGCGGCTCGGTGATGAAGTGGGCGACGGATACAGAGGCCCTCTGGCTATGTAGAAATCACCAACGGGTTCATAACGCCACAGAGATGAATTAGGTGACCTCGGAGACGATTGGGGTTTGCTCCTGTGGTGACAATGACCGGCTGGAGCGGAGCTGCCTCCATGAAGCTTCGGGCTGAGGTCCTAGGGTTCGATGTGGTGTCTCCCTGCGCAGAATAAGAGATGAGGGTGATAGAGGAGACCAAGGCGAATCTAACCATAGGGGAAGGAGGTGTTGGGAACCTACAAACACGACGGAATCAATCGGCGGAAAGCTTCTGCGGCGGCGGACTCCGGCGAGATCTGGGCGAGGCGTAACGGGCACGAAAGGTGGCGGTTTGGCAAAAAATCGGGCGAGGAGGGGTTTGGGATCTTATATAGATCAGATACCGTGGCCTACGTGTCAAGAATCGATCGATTCGATCCGGTTGTGGTTCGGTGAGCAACAGTGCTCGGGAAGAACACGGCGCTGCGGGCAAGATGACAAGGGGCCCAGGGCGGTCAGCACCAGAGAGGTGAAAGAGGAAAAAACAAAAAGGTTGTGGAGTGGGCTGCGGCTGTGTGGGGAAAGAATGGGCCGGCCTGCTTGCTAGGCTGCGTGCGCGGGCGAGGAAAAGGAGATGGGCCGCAGCTGGGCTGCCCGATGGCACTGTGCACGCGTGTGCGGTTTCTCTTTTTTTTAAACCTCTGCTAGAGAAGTAACAATATAGCTAAACAAATCTAAAACAAAACAAAATAAAATTACCAGAACACATAGTAAGACATTATTGCTACTTTACAAAATAGTGAACATTTTTAAAACACAAATTCACAAGAAACAATATTTTGCAATACAAGCATATAAAGAGCATGATAACAACTATAAAATAATTTTGAGTTACTACCAAGCCAAAATAATTTAGGTAAACACGAGAATATACTCTTAGCATTTTTCAAATATAATTAATAGGAAAGAAGTCATATTATCTCCACTCCAAATATATTGCCTTGAGTTGGAAAACACTTTAAATATTTAGAAAATTTAAATAAGCATAGAAATCATTATGAAAAGTAATTATCCTATTAACAATCCAAATTTGAAAATTTGGGATGTTACAAAAGCGAGTTTGTCGATTTCCTCCATGAGAATCGGGATATCTTTGCATGGTCCCCCAAGGACATGCCGGGTGTTCCGACGGATTTCGCCGAGCACAAGCTACATGTCCGAGCAGATGCAAAACTAGTCAAACAGCCCCTCTGCTGACTGTCGGAGGAGAAGAGAAGAATTGTTGGTGAAGAGATAGCCCGTCTTCTGGCAGCCGGCTTCATTATGGAGGTGTTCTTTCCAGAATGGCTTGCCAACGCAGTCCTGGTACTAAAGAAGAACAAAAAGCGGTGCATGTCTATAGATTATACCTGCCTCAACAAAGCTTGCCCCAAAGATCCGTTTGCTTTGCCCTGGATTAACCAAGTGATAGACTCCACAGCCGGATGCGAGCTGTTGAGTTTCTTGGATGCCTACTTAGGTTACCATCAGATCAAGTTGGATCTAGCGGACCGCCTGAAGACC
The DNA here is from genome assembly GCF_018294505.1 of Triticum aestivum. NCBI lineage: Eukaryota > Viridiplantae > Streptophyta > Magnoliopsida > Poales > Poaceae > Triticum > Triticum aestivum. The sequence goes on along the minus strand of NC_057798.1, from coordinate 289,585,618 downwards.
GCCTTCATCACGCCATTTGGAGCTTTCTGCTACCTCACAATGACATTCAGCTTGAGAAATGCTGGTGCCACTTTTCAGCGTTGCATGCAGAAATGCCTCCTCAAGCAACTCGGCAGAAATGCCCACGTATACGTAGACAATATTGTGGTGAAGACGGAGAAGTGCGGCACCCTGCTGGAGGACCTCAAGGAAACATTTGACAACTTGCGCCGATTTTAGATCAAGCTCAACCCTGAGAAATGCGTGTTCGGGGTACCAGCGGGCCAGCTCCTTGGCTTCCTAATCTCTCAACGCGGCATTGAATGCAACCTGGTGAAGATCAAGGCCATAGAGATGATGGAGATTCCCACCCAGCTTTGAGATGTCCATAAGTTCACCGGGTGCCTGGCCTCCCTTAACCGCTTCATCAATCGTCTAGGGGAGAAGGCCCTCCCCCTGTATCAACTCATGAGGAAATCCACTCACTTCAAGTGGAACGACCAGGCTGACGAAGCGTTTCACAAGCTAAAGAAGATGTTGACCACGCCGCCTGTCCTGGAAGCACCGACTGAGAAAGAGCCCATGCTCCTTTACATTGCCGCAACTAGCTAGGTGGTCAGCACTGTCATCGTGGTTCAGTGCCCAGAAGAAGGCAAAGCTCAGCTGGTTCAGAGGCCGGTGTATTACCTAAGTGACGTACTGTCAACCTCAAAGAAGAATCACCCCCACTACCAGAAGATGTGCTACGGCGTGTACTTTGCCGCCAGGAAGCTCAAGCCCTACTTTTAAGAGCACCCCATCACGGTTGTTTGCATTGCCCCACTTGCCGAGATCATGGGAAGCCGGGATGCATATGGCCGGGTGGACAAGTGGGCCATTGCGCTGGCTCCTTACACCATCTTCTACCAGCCTCGCACCGTCATCAAGTCCCAAGTGCTGGCCAACTTCCTTGTCGACTGGGCCGAGACCTAATACCTGCCACCAGCACCCAACTCCACCCATTGGCGGATGCACTTTGGTGGATCCAATATGCGCACCGGTTTGGGAGCCGGCATTATCCTCACCTCTCCCAAGGGCAACAAGCTCAGATACACATTGCAAATCCATTTTGCCGCCTCCAACAACATGGCCGAGTATGAGGCGCTCATACATGGGCTCCGGCTGGCCAAAGAGCTCGGCATCTGCCGGATCTGTGCTATGGCGACTCAGACTTGGTGATCCAACAGTCGTCTGGTTATTGGGATGCCAAGGACGCAAACATGGCGAGCTACCGTTTCCTCGTTCACCAGCTCAGCATATATTTTGAAGGGTGTGAGTTCCTCCATGCGCCACGGGCCGACAACCAGCAAGAAGCTACCCTGGCATGAATCGGCTCCACCCAGCAAGCTATACCAACCGGCGTCTCCCTTCAGCACCTCCTCAAGCCGTCTATCAAGCCGTCTCCAGAGTCAGATTTTATCTTCGTGCTGCCTGACCCTGATGCAGTCGGATCCGACTTGGGGAATTCAGCAAGCGTCTCAGGGACTTTGGCAGGTGGCTCGGGGACTACTACGGTCGCACCCGGCCCGGGGACATCAGAACCCGGCCCGGGGACTTCAACGACAAACAGGCGGTGGCCGACTCCAACCCTCCACCTCCCAACCCAACCACCATGGTCGCAGTAGCCGCGTGGGCAATAGAAGAAGTCGTAGCTCCATCATGGGCCCAACCCATCCTCAACTTTCTGGTAAACAAAGAGTTGCCGGCTGAGGAGATCTCAGCAAGACAAGTTCAACGCCGAGCTGGAGCCTACACAATAGTGAAGAGAGAGCTCGTTAGGTGCGGCGTGACTGTAGTCTTCCAGCATGGCGTCGAGCCTGAGAAGGGCACTGCAATCCTCAAAGACATCCATCAAGGCGAGTGCGTCCACCATGCGGCCTCAAGATCACTCGTCGCCAAGGCTTTCCATCATGGTTTCTTCTGGCCGACTGCTTTGGAAGACGCCAAAGAGTTGGTCAAACACTGCAAGGGGTGCCAAGTTTTCAGCTCCAAGCAACACCTGTCGGCTTCCGCACTCAAGACCACCCCCTCACCTGACCCTTTGCCGTATGGGGGCTAGATATGGTGGGCCCATTCAAGACGGCACGCGGCGGCATGACACATCTGCTTGTCGCCATAGACAAATTCACCAAGTGGATTGAAGCAAAGCCAGTCAAGAAGTTGAATGGGCCGACTACTGTGACATTCATCACAGACATCACCACCTTGTCACGCCCAATATGTGACCCTATCCTAAAGGAACTCGAAGGTCCCACCAAGGATAGAAGCGCATATTGGAGACGCTTTTGCAAGTTGGATATCATTACATCGTACCATTACATAATAGTTGGGGATACAGACCAGAGGCATACAATGCCGCACAAATACAACATCATCACCCACAAGATCAACATCCGACTACGAATGAAACACAAACAGAAACTCAAATGACATCCACCTTGCTAGCCCAGGCTGCCGACCTGGAACCTATCCCCTGGTCGAAGAAGAAGCAGAAGAAGAACTCCAAAACAAGCAAACATCGCTCTCACGTCATGATCATCGCATAACCAGTACCTGCAACTGTTGTTGTAGTAATCTATGAGCCACGAGGACTCAGCAATCCCATCACCATGGGTATCAAGACTAGCAAATCTTAATGGGTAAGGAAAGGATAAGTGGTGAGGTTGCAGCATCGACTAAGCATATATGGTGGCTCACATACGCAAATAAGAGCGTGAAGAGAAGCAAACGGAACGGTCGAGAAGCTATAAGTGATCAAGGGGTGATCCTGAAACAATTACGTTCATACATAACCCAAAAACCGTGTTCACTTCCCGGACTCTGCCGAAAAGAGACCATCACGGCTACACATGCGGTTGATGCATAATTCGAATCTGGTGTCAAGTTCTCTACAACCGGATTTAACAAATTCCCATCTGCCACATAACTGCGGGCACGGCTCTCGAAAGTTTAAACCCTGCAGGGGTGTCCCAACTTAGCCCATTATAAGCTCTCATGACCAATGAAGGATATTCCTTCTCCCGGGAAGACCCGGTCGGTCTCGGAATCCCGGTTACAAGACATTTTGGCAATGGTAAAAAAGACCAGCAAGACCGCCCGAATGTGCCGACAAATCCGATAGGAGCTGCACATATCTCGTTCACAGGGCACACCGGATAAACACTACATACAACTAAAACCAACCCTCAAGTTTCCCCGAGGTGGCACTGCAAGTGGCTCTAGTTCGGACCAACACTTAGAAAAGCACTGGCCCGGGGCGGTTTAAAATAAAGATGACCCTCGGGTTAATTACTCCCAAGGGAATGGTAATAGGTTGTTAGGCAAATGTAAAACCAAGGTTGAGCCTTGCTGGAGGAGTTTTATTCAAGGTGAACTGTCAAGGGGTTCCCATACACCCGGCCGCGTAAGGAACGGAAAATCAAGGAACATAACACCGGTATGACGGAAACTAAGGCAGCAAGAGTGGAACAAAACACCAGGCATAAGGCCGAGCCTTCCACCCTTTACCAAGTATATAGATGCATTAATTAAATAAGAGATATTGTGATATCCCAACATAATCCATTCCAACATGGAGCAATCTTCGACTTCACCTGCAGCTAACACTGCTATAAGAGGGGCTGAGCAAAGCGGTAACATAGCCAAGCAACGGTTTGCTAGGAAGGGTGAAAAGGTTTGAGTCTGACATGGCAATTTTGGAGGCTTGATAAACAAGTGATAGGTAGCGCAACATAGCGATAGAACGAAGCAACTAGCATAGCAATGATAGTACTGATATCTAGGGTAAACGGTCATCTTGCCTGAAATATTGCTGGGAAGAAGAACGAGTCCATGAAGAAGACGAACGGACGAAGACGAACCAAGCGTAGTCGAACGAATCCTCGCGATCGCAATGATACAGGAACTATCGAGAAGAAGCACAACCGAAAGGAAGCAAACCACATGGTAAACACACAACACATAAACATGGCGTGATGCACAACAAAGCATGATGCATGACAAACGCTATATGATGCTACACATGGCAAGAGATGATACATACAAGAATATCACATCAAGGCAAGTTTAAATGAGGCCGGAAACAACATATAACAAATCCGGTAAGTCCTCATATGCAAATTTCCAAATTGGTATAGATCTAAATAAACCTTATGTTCAGGTCAGCAAGTTAAGATGCACCAAGATGATCTACATGAAATTCTAATCAAGTTCCATATTAAGTTCATTTAATTCGGAGCTACGACCTAGAAGGTATGAGCAAAACAAGTCAAACATGGCATTGATGCAAAATGCATTCAAACATCAATTAAACACACCCAAAACAAGGATTCAACATGACGGGCAGCGAGGGTTCTCCGGCGAGGTCGTGGGGACACCGGCGAGCTCGGCGAGAAGCGGATCCGGCGGATCCGGTCAGGTTCGGCCCCCCGCAGCCGGATCTGGCGGAGCGGCGACGGAGCTCCTCGGGGCAAGGAGGAGGCGGTGCGCTGGCAACCGGGGCGAGGCTCCCAGCGGCGGGGTTGGTGAGGGAGCTAGGGTCCGGGCGAGGCGCTCGGGCGCGGGCGGCGGCGCAAACGGGGACAGGCGGCGGTGCTGGAGTGAGGCACGGGCGGCGAAGCGCCTCGGGCAACGACAGTGGATGGGCTCGCGCGGGCCCGCGACCGGCCTGGCGGGCCACAACGTCGCGTGGTGGCCGGGGCCACGTGGCGCGCTGCTGTTGGCTGCGGGCGGCGGCGGGATTTTCCCGGTGGAGATCGGACGTGTCCGGTGGCGGAGTGGGGAAAAATTGCTAGGGTTCATCCAAGATTTTGGGGGAGAGGGTCATATATATAGATAGAGGGAGCTAGGAGAGTCCAAATGAGGTGCGGTTTTCGCCCACATGATCGTGAACGAACAGCGGAGAGCATGGAGGGGAGTTAGATGGGCTAGGTGGGCTGTGTGGAGAGGTGCTAGGCTGCAAAGAGAAGGGGGTTTCGGTTAACTCGGTTAACCGTTGGGGCATCAAACGACCTCCAAATGGAACGAAATTTCACGGGCGGTCTACCGGTGATATACCAAGGCCACTCGGCAAATGTTGGCCCATTTCGAGAACGTTTTACGGCGGCTCACAAAACAAGAACTGGGAGGTGCCACGGGCGCGTGCGAGAGTGGTTGGGCTCAGAACGGACAACGGAGAGAACCGGGGGAACCCAAACTGAGGCAAGTTTTGAAAAACATGCAAATGAAATGTAGATGATGACACGACAAAATGCAACACGCAAGCCAATGACATGGCAACGACAGCGAATAACTGGAAGCCACCTGGCGCATCGGACTCGGGGCGTTACAACTCTCCTCCACTAACAAGAGATCTAGTCCCGAGATCTTAGGAACGAGAAGGAAGAGAAATGGAAGAGGTGAAATAAGACCAGAAGAAAGAAGAATAACGAAGTCGAGAGAACTCGGGTAGAAAAGAGGAATGACGAGTATGGCGAGAATCAAAGCTCATGGAATAAGACAGACTCTGAAACCACTCCGGTTAGAACAAGATAGAAAAGGAATGAATAAAAGAATTTGGGCAGCACTCCGACTGAACATAGAAAGAATAGAACAAGAACTTCACAAGATGGGATGACACTTGATGAGATGAACAACACAATGCCTCCGAAAGAATTGAAAGAATGGAATGAAAAGAACTTAGAAGGAAGGATTGAACGGAGTTGCTGAGAAAATCAACAACGAGAGAATAAGCTTGTTGTGGACTTATCAAAAAACAACTCAAAACTTGAGGTGAAATTATACCACAACCAATGTCTGAATATCCGAGAAGAACGAAGAAATGCAAAACTCCACTTCAGAAGAAAACGGAGAATTATTTGCACTTCGAGACGCGAGAAGAAAAGATACTTGAACTCCTACAACAAGAATCTTGATTAACTCTTGAAGAATGAATTAAATCATGAAGAACCACCATGAAGATCTCCGGTGAGAAAAGGATGATGAGATAGAATGAAGGATGAAAGAATAAGATGAGCCTTGTAGTGATTTAGATGGGGGTTCCGAGGAGAGGAGCGAGGAAATTTGAACTACGGAAATGAAAAGATGAAAGCACTTCGAGGAAATACGAATGAGATTTATTGTATGCTTATCCTTCATCAAATTAAATTGATGACAAGCAATGGATATGCATACTACTTATTCTTGTTGAAAAGGATTAAGGGGGAATATGGCGTAACCTTGAGGAAGATCTTCAATGAACCACCGGTAGGATTGGAAAGAACGAATGAATTGATATGATGAAAAAGGGAGAGGAATCCTGAAGGAACCACCGTAAGAATTCGAAAATGACTGAAGAAAGGGAATGAATCAGCATGAAGAATTAGAAGAACAAATATGCTTGAGGGGATTTAGATGCAAAAGAACAAAGAGATAACAAGCTGATAAGGAATACTTTACAGATGCGCCGGGATAATTGGATAACGATAGCTAGAATGATGGCCTCCAGTGAAAAGGAATGAAAAACAACTCCTGACATACTCCGGATGGGTAAGAAAACAATATCTGGCAAATGGAATAATTCAAGAGGGTAGCATGAAACTAGAACCGCGAGTCTTTGAGAGAACGGACAAGAATTAGTGGAAAAACTCTTCTTCAATCTTCAAATGACGACAAGAAACACCACCAAATTACAGAGGTACTCCGGTAGAATGAAAAGCGAAGAGGTTGAGCCAACAATGAAAAGAATTTGAAAGAGATCTTGGAGAAGGCATGTGACTGATGGGATCCATTCTTACGTCACACTTGAAAAGATTTTGAGAATAACTCCGAGAGAATTAGAAGAGTCGGGTAAGATCCTGGGAAAAGACCTGTGGGTTAGGGGCCACTAAAAGAAAACACCGTTGAAAAGGATTGTTGAGATATATGATTCACCGGAACGATTGAAATATTTGAATGAGGTGACAACCTCGAATTAATTCAAAAACGAACGAATCTCCTGAGATCTCTTCCAAACTCCGGAATGATTAAATGGTGAGAGGCGAATGAGCAAGGGGAAAACGTTTAATATGATCAACCCGAAAAACATGAATTGAGTCCACCGGAGAAGAAAAGAGATGAAGAATGTCAACCGAGACGAGAATTCACCAGTTGAAATAATTGAGGAAAAACTGAAGAGGCTCCACACGAATGAAATTGATGGTCGAAAGAGCCTCAGACTCCGGGAAGAAAAAGGGTGGGAGGGTGGGAAAAACAAAGGCACCTGGAAGGGAGAACCGACGAATATCTTGAAGAGAAAACACCAGTTGAAAGAAAGCAAATGCTTTGCACGAGTAGGATGGATACTCGATTAGGGACTCCGGCTCCGAGAAGAAAAAGGGTGGGCAGGTGGGAAAAGAAGACAACTGTGGGCAGAGGAACAACTTCGTTGAGAGCGAACAGAGGATTGAACATGCAAAAACAAAGAGGGTCGAATCGTCTTGACGAGAAAATGCACCAGATGAAAAGAACTGAGAACCCACGAACGAAAAACTAATCGCGTGATCCTAAAGAAAAATTTGAAGGGAAGAGGAGTAATTCAAAACACCTACATCAAGATTCCTGACCAGAGCGACGAAGGGGCGGAGGAGTAAAAAAAATTCCTACTCTCCGACATAACTAGACTCCGAAAACAGTTTTCTTCTAGACTCAACAACGGCCAACTACGATCAATCAAGGGGGCTCCTACCATCGGTCGAGGCTCTGATACCAACTTGTCACGCCCAATATGCGACCCTATCCTAAAGGAACTCGAAGGTCCCACCAAGTATAGAAGAGCATATTGGAGACGCTTTTGCAAGGTGGATATCATTACATCGTACCATTACATAGTAGTTGGGGATACAGACCAGAGGCATACAATGCCACACAAATACAACATCATCACCCACAAGATCAACATCCGACTATGGATGAAACACAAACAGAAACTCAAACGACATCCACCCTGTTAGCCAAGGCTGCCGCCCTGGAACCTATCCCCTGATCGAAGAAGAAGCAGAAGAAGAACTCCAAAACAAGCAAACATCGCTCTCGCGTCATGATCATCGCATAACCTGTACCTGCAACTGTTGTTGTAGTAATCTGTGAGCCACGAGGACTCAGAAACCCCATCACCATGGGTATCAAGACTAGCAAAACGTAATGGGTACGGAAAGGATAAGTGGTGAGGTTGCAGCAGCGACTAAGCATATATGGTGGCTACCATACGCAAATAAGAGCGAGAAGAGAAGCAAACGGAATGGTCGAGAAGCTATAAGTGATCAAGGGGTGATCCTGAAACTACTTACGTTCATACATAACCAAAAAACCGTGTTCACTTCCCAGACTCCGCCGAAAAGAGACTATCATGCCTACACACACGGTTGATGCATTTTAATTCAAATCTGGTGTCAAGTTCTCTACAACCGGATATTAACAAATTCCCATCTGCCACATAACCGCGGGCACAACTCTCGAAAGTTTAAACCCTGCACCGGTGTCCCAACTTAGCCCATTATAAGCTCTCATGACCAACGAAGGATATTCCTTCTCCCTGGAAGACCCGATCAGTCTCAGAATCACGATTACAAGACATTTCAGCAATGGTAAAATAAGACCAGCAAGACCGCCCGAATGTGCCGACAAATCCCTATAGGAGCTGCACATATCTCGTCCCGAGGACACACCGGATGAACACTACGTACAGCTAAAACCAACCCTCAAGTTTCCCCGAGGTGGCGCTGCAAGTGTCTCTAGTTTAGACCAACACTTAGTGAAGCACTGGCCCGGGGGGTTTAAAATAAAGATGACCCTCGGGTTAATTACTCCCAAGGTAATGGTAATAGGTAGTTAGGAAAATGTAAAACCAAGGTTGGGCCTTGCTGGAGGAGTTTTATTCAAGGCGAAGGTTCCCATACACCCGGCCGCATAAGGAACGCAAAATCAAGGAACATAACACCGGTATAACGGAAACTAAGGCGGCAAGAGTGGAACAAAACACCAGGCATAAGGCCAAGCCTTCCACCCTTTACCAAGTATATGGATGCATTAATTAAATAAGAGATATTGTGATATCCCAACATAATCTTGTCCAACATGGAGCAATCTTCGACTTCACCTGCAACTAACAACGCTATAAGAGGGGCTGAGCAAAGCGGTAACATAGCCAAGCAACGGTTTGCTAGGAAGGGTGAAAATGTTAGAGGATGACATGGCAATTTGGGAGGCTTGATGATAGGTAGCGGAGCATAGTGATAGAACGAAGCAACTAGCATAGCAATGATAGTAGTGAGATCCATGGTAAACGGTCATCTTGCCTGAAATCCTGCTGGGAAGAAGAATGAGTCCATGAAGAAGATGAACGGATGAATACGAACCAAGCGTAGTCGAACGAATCCTCACGATCGCAACGAAACAGGAACTATCGAGAAGAAGCACAACCGGAAAGAAGCAAACCACATGGTAAACACACAACACATAAATATGGCGTGATGCACAACCAAGCATGATGCATGACAAAGGCTATATGATGCTACTCATGACAAGATATGATACATACAAGAATATCACATGAAGGCAAGTTTAAATGAGGCCGGAAACAACATATAACAAATCCGGTAAGTTCTCATATGCAAATTTCGAAATTGGTCCAGATCTCAATAAACCTTATGTGCAAGTTATTAGACAACAAGTTAAGATGCACCAAGATGATCTACACGAAATTCTAGTCAAGTTTCATATTAAGTTCATTTAATTCGGAGCTACGGCCTAGAAGATATGAGCAAAACAAGTCAAACATTGCATTGATGCAAAATGCATTCAAACATCAAGCAAACACACCCAAAACAAGGATTCAACATGACATGATGAAACTACATGCAATTCTAAGCAAGTTACATATAGCACATGCTCAAAACGGAGCAACGGTGCAACACATACACTCCAAACAAGTTATAACCACAATCTGCCCAAAACAGCAAGTAGGCACTTTGCAAACATCAAAACTACATGCTACAGGAATCTTATGAGCACAAACTTGACATGCACTTCATGTACAGATAACATATTTCAAATATCATTAATGGTTCAGGTTCATAGGCATCAAGATTAAACCAATATGATCAATGCAAAATGCAACTTTATAACATAAATGCATGAAACAAAGATGCTACAGCAACTATACATAGCAACCAAGGGCATGGCATCAACGTACACACAACAAAGAGCAAATAACATCATGGAATCATATACAAAAGGCTCATGGATTAGTGGGAACCAACATGACAAGATTGAAAATTGAAACAATTTCAGCAAGTGTAAAACAACAACATTATGATGACATGTTTGCAAGCATGGAACAGAGGCATATGACATCCAAAATTGGGGCATCTCTACAATAGAGTACTCATATCATACTTCAAATCATGTAAGTGGGCATCTCCAGAATAGCCATGGATCAAACAATAACAAGTTCAGAACAAGGCATCATGACGTTAACAGGAATTTGGAACAACATATAGGCATGTTTGTGGCAATGAAAACATATGCCACAGGACATATATAGGGCATCAAGAGGCATGGCATGATAGAGCATAGCATAGAGAACAAAACATCTTAACTAAGCATCTCCAGATTATGCATGGATTAATTGGTGGCATCAAGCAAACATGGCAACATGATATAACAGTTTCAGCATTCACAGAAAGTTAACAGCAAGTGACCCACTTCACAAGCTTGATGAACTCACTACAGGTCATATTAAAATACATGGATTGCACCCCTATAAAGATGGCACCCCCTAAAACATGTAGACATCATGCTCATAGGATGCACACACAAAATGCAACAAAAATGACAAATCAGCAAGTTACAACAGTTTTCAGCAGTTAACAGCAGCATGCACTTTTGCAACAGGGATCAAGATCTCAAGATGCACCCTAACATGAATTAAAAGCACCCCAACATGTAGACCATGAAGTTCAGAACATGTGCATATCAAGATCATCATCATAGCATCAACAGGGACAAAGTTGTGGCACTCACAAGATGCACAAATGATGTTAACAATCAGCAGATTCCAGCAGTTTATATCACATAGCAGTTTTGCAACGAAATTAGGGCATCAACAAGAACTCAAACAGGAATGCCACAATGGAATGAAATGATGATCATCTCACAATGAACATTTGGACGTATTATATGCATTAGTCGGAGCTATATGCATGGAGATATGACATGATGAACAAAGGCGCATGAGATGGAAATTTCAGGACAGAGAAATTCAACCTCCGAAAAATTCAACGGGTCGATCGCAGTTCGGGTCGGGGAGGTGGATCCGGTTCGGGCTGACGCGGGTCCGGGCAGCGAGGGTTCTCCGGCGAGGTCACGGGGACGCCGGCGAGCTCGGCGGGCAGCGGATCCGGCGGATCCGGTCGGGTTCGGGCCTCCCGCGGCCGGATCTGGCAGAGCGGCAGCGGAGCTCCTCGGGGCGAGGAGGAGGCGGCGCGCTGGCAACCAGGGTGAGGCAGCCGGCGGCATGGTCGGCGAGGGAGCCAGGGTCCGGGTGAGGCGCTCGGGCGCGGGCGGCAGTGCAACGGGGACGGGCGGCAGCGCTGGAGCGAGGCGCGGGCGGCAAAGCGCCTCGGGTGACGGTGGCGGATGGGCTCGCGCGGGCCCGCGACGGGCCTGGCGGGCCACGGCGTCACGCGGTGTCCGGGGCGACATGGCGCGCTGCTGTTGGCTGTGGGCGGCGGCGGGATTTGTCCGGTGGAGACCGGACGTGTCAGGCGGTGGAGTGGGGAAAAGTTGCTAGGGTTCATCCGGGATTTTGGGGGAGAGGATCGTATATATAGGTAGAGGGAGCTAAGAGAGTCCAAATGAGGTGCGGTTTTCGCCCATACGATCGTGATCGAACGGTGGAGAGGATGGAGGGGAGTTAGATGGGCTAGGTGGGCTGTGTGAAGAGGTTATGGTTGCAAAGAGAAGGGGGTTTCGGTTAACTCTGTTAACCGTTGGGGCATCAAACGACCTCCAAATGGAACAAAATTTGACGGGCAGTCTACTAGTGATATACCAAGGCCACTCGAAAAATCTCGGATCATTCCGAGAACATTTGACAGTGGCTCACAAAACAAGAACTGGGAGGTGCCACGGGCGCGTGCGAGAGTGGTTGGGCTCATAACGGACAACGGAGAGAACCGGGGGAACCCGAACGGAGGCAAGTTTTGAAAAACATGGAAATGAAATGTAGATGATGACATGGCAAAATGCAATACACAAGCAAATGACATGGCAACGATAGTGAATAACTAGAAGCCACCTGGCGCATCGTACTCGGGGCGTTACACACCCGGTATGGCATAGCACACAACATCCTCACTGACAATGACACGAATTTTGCCAAAGGAGCATTGGCTCGTTTCTGTGCAACGCTGGGCATCCGACTAGAGTTAGCGTCCGTTGCCCATCCGCAGTCAAACGGCTAAGTCGAGCGAGCAAACGGCCTCATCCTATCCGGCATCAAGCCCCGACTGGTTGAGCCACTAGAGCGTTCGGTCGGCTGCTGGCTCGAGGAGCTGCCGGCCGTCCTCTCGAGCTTGCGCACCACTTAGAACAACTCAACCGGCTTCACTCCTTTCTTCCTTGTGTATGGTGCCGAGGCTGTTATCCCAATTGACATCGAGTTCGATTCACCTCGAGTCACCATGTACACGGAAGCGGAGGCAAAGGAAGCACGAGAAGACGGCGTTGACCTGCTGGAAGAGGGTCGACTGTTAGCACTCAGCCTGTCCGCCATCTACCAGCAGGGTCTGTGCCGCTACCATAGTTGGAAGGTCAAGCCAAGATCCTTCCAAGAGGGCGACCTTGTGCTCCGGCTGATCCAGCGGACAACCGGCCAGCACAAGCTCTTGGCCCCTTGGGAAGGCCCCTTCATCATCATCAAGGCCTTGGGCAACGACTCCTACTACCTGATCGATGCACAGAAGCCCAAGGCACGCAAGAGAGATGATTCTGGCAAGGAGTCGGAAGGCCCATGGAATGCCAATCTCCTACGAAGATTTTACAGTTAATGCAGTATGTACCATGCTATCTTTTGTATTAAGTACAAGACATCGGGTCCCCCGAGGAGCACTCGGGGACTACCCTCTTTTATCTATATGATGAGTATCATGCCGATGAATGTGTTAGTACATTTGTTCTTTCGTCCGGCACCGGGTTCGACCAGTCGGCCCGGGGACTTGCCGCCTTGAATTATGTTAAGCACTACCTACGGTCAGACAAGTAGTGTGCCGGCACCTAAGCCCTCTCTTGCTGAAAGTCGCAGCTCGCAGAAGCGGCTGTTCGACTGGCAAGAGTTGAAGGCAGGAAATGATGCCCACACGAAAAATGGCTAAGGACCAAAGAGCTTACATAACACAAGCCAGCTCCCCACCCTACCAACCGACTGCTAAGCAGCCGGCTAGCCGGCTTCCCACTCACCTTGCCACAATCTAAGAAAGCTAAAATACTTTCCCTCCCACACGGCCAAGTACTTTCCCAGCCTTAGTCTGCAGAGCAGCTATCCGGCTGGGAAGGCGGCGACCAAGGGAGGGCGGCAAAGGAAACAACCACAAAAAGATTTAAAGCAAGCAAAGTCGAAAGTCGACACCACCATAGCACATGCAAGATTATATTTACATAAAAGGCCTTCGAAGGCCAGGATTCAGCTTAGTTTGAATACACCCCCCGTGGGTGGAACTGCGCAAATTTAACAAACATTGTTCAAAAGACTGACAAGCAGGAAGACAAAGATAAAATTGGCCGCTCAGACCAAGGGAGTAACTGGCGAGCTTGGCAGGTCAGTGGAGACAACGGCGCTGGCTGGTGGAGTGGCCGGGTGGCGAGTCTCGGCTTGATCATCACCGGCAGCAGGTGGCGTATTCGCACGTGCCTCGTTGCTGGAGGCACGATCAGGCTGAGGCTGGCCGGTCGCCCCATCATCTGGCGCGGCGTCTTCACCGTCCTCTTCTTCCTCCTCCTCACCCTTGTCGTTGGAGTCGATCCCCTCCGCCAAGTCTTCACCATCCACCGGGTTCAGCCCAAACCAGTCTGCCGGCAACTCAACACCGTCGTCGTTCAGCCCGGGGATGAAGACGTTGGTGTCGTTGTACTCGACAGCGCCGCAACGCGATGAATGATAGCTGGCCGCACCGCCGTCAGCTGCTCGTGGGCCTCCTGCCAGAACGTGGCCAGCTGGGACAGGTGCAGCCCAGGGTACCATGCTCGGACAAACTCCAACGCCCGCCTGGCGCCTGCCTGGGCCGCAGAAGCCTTCCACGCCTCGAAGCGTCTGACTGGCACCTCCAGCCAGTCAGCAGTCCGACTAGGACTACAGGGAATCGTGTCATCAGGCCATAGGGCGGAAAGCACCTAAGCTCCAACACGTAGAAGGCGGCGGAGCGTCTGGTGGGCGGGCTGGAGACGAGCCTAGATGGCCAAGAGCTGCTCCTCAAGCGTTCGGCAAGCATTTGTCGTGATTTCAGCACCAGCCTGCCTCTGCGCATTGCGGTGGGCCTCGATGACCTGGCTGGCGGCAATAGAGTAACCGGGGAAGTACTCTTCATGAAGAATAAAAGAGAATACAAAGTCAGAAGTCAGACCAAGCAACATGAGGCAAACAAAGGGAAAAAGAGGAAGGCAGCTTACCGTCAACCATGTCTTCAATTTGGCCGTAGCCGTTGTTCAGCGCCGAGTTTGCTGCCTCGGTCTCATACTCGGCTTGGAGGACGGCCTCGCTGTCCTTCACCGTCTGGAGAGCTGCCTTGTGACTCTCCTCCTGGTCAGCCAGCTTCTTGGCCAGGCAGTCGCGCTCCTGAGCCGCGGCACTACACTCCGCCTCCTTGGCACCCAACACGGTTTGGGCCTCACCCAGTTGCTGCTGCAGGGCGGCATTGGCCTCTGCAATGACAGCAGAGAAGAATAAACAGTAAGGAAGAAGTCGCCAGAAAAGATCTGGCCCGAGTGCTCAGCAGTCTGCCCGAATCTCGGGGACTACACCAAGTGAGTGCGCTGACGCGCCTCCACGAGAGAAAGAAGGCGGAACACTTACTCCGGCTTTCAGACAGGTCGGCGGTCTTTTGTGTCAGCTCCCGGACATGGAAATTGAAGGCGGCCGCGTGGAGGTTATGATAGTCCTACGAAAAGGACAGACAAAAGAGAGACAGACAAGTCAGCACCTGAGTCTATTTAGAAGTTCCAGGCCGCCTGCTCAGCAGCCGACCTGGAACTCACGGACTACACCCAGTGGGTGTACTGACGCACCCCCACCGAAGAGTACAAGAGCAAGAAGCAAAAAGTAAGAAGCTTACCGGGATGGCCGTCCGCGTCGCTAGGAACTCATGGTTGTAGTTCTTCAGGGTTGCGGCCTGAGCCTGAAGCCGAGTACGGACGTCCTGCGCCGCCTTGTTCACCACGACCGTCCTGCCTCCCGGCGTCCAGTCCAGCGAGCTGACACTCGCCGTCTACAACTCCTGGGTTGACGAGGTGGAACCCCTGGCCCTCTGTGGGTACGGTGCCGAGGCCGCCTTCCCCGAGCGCTGGTGTGCCGGAGATCGGACCACGAGGTCTACCCCCACAGCCGGCTCGCCTCCAGCTGGCGACACGGGTGGCACGCCGGGTTAGCCGCCCTGGTCCACCATAGTCGGTGCTAGCGGAATCACCTCCGTCTCCGGGGCGATGGTGTCGCCTCCCTCCCTCTCCATAACCGGCTGGTCACCGCCGGCTCCTTCTGGCAACACCATCGGGAACTCAGGCGTCACGGCATGAAGGGGAATAACTAGCCGTGGGGGTTGGTTGTGTAAGGCCTCCTCCACCTGCGCTGCAGCTGCGGCGTCCGCCCGGGCCTAGGCCGTGATGTTAGCCTGCACACTCGCGGCCTCGTCCGCCGCCTCTTGCACCGCCTTGGCGGCGGCCGCCCTCTGCTGCTCCGCCTCCCGCTCCTCACGCGCCTCCCGCGCGTTCCTCTTTGTCGCCGCCTGAAGCTCGGCGCGAGGGTCCACGCAGTGGGCACTGGTGGACCGTCCCGCCGACCCAACCACAGAGGCAGCGGCCGACCGCTCAAGAGAGAGCAGAGCTCTGTTTTGAGCAAACAAAGAAAAATCAGAAGAGCACTTGCAAGAAAGAAGAAAGAATGCATAAGGGAATCGGCACTTACGTGGAAACCATCTGCAGTTCCTTCACCACCTTGCGGAAGCGGGTTGCCTTCGTGGCCGCTTCCTCCCGCTTGGTCGCCGCGGCCGAGCTCTAGGGCTTCTTCGGCCGGCTGCCGAACATGGACGGCGCGGCCCGGTGCTTCTGCGCATCGCCTCAGGCAGCCGGCGCAGCGGATGAGCTCACGCCCTGCTGGTCGGCCGCCGGATGGCGGCACGGGGCGACCTCTTCCTCGTCGTCAGCAGGCCAGTCCTTGAGGCCGCCTCCGACTCCCGAGCCACATGCGTTGCCGCCTCCCCCCGCGGGTCATTGTCCAAAGCGTCCGCCCCCAAGTCGGGGTCATCCACATCGCTCTCCTCCCGGTTAGGGAGGAACTAACGCTCCGGCCCTGCAACGCCAGCTGCTGGCTGGAGGAGGGCGCTCTGTTTCATAGCCGATTGGTCAAGATGGCCAAGGAGAACTCGACCACTAAAGAGAAAAGAAGAAAATAAAACTTACCATTGGCGGGGGATCCGCGCGCGAGTACGGCTCCTTGCCGAACCGCCACTGCTCCTCCGAGAGCTTGCAATTCGAGATATAGTTCACCAAGTGAGCTACCTCCGCATGAGGCATCTCCTTGGTGCACACCCAGCTTGGGTCTCGATGCCCGCTCATCTGGCATATCATATGAGGGCGGCCTTGGAGCGGGAGCACAAGGCGCGCCACGAAGGCGGTCAACAAGTTGGGCCCGGTAAGGCCCTCCAACCTCACCATCACCCTGAGCCGCGCAACAGCGGCAGCTCCGGAGGCCGACAACGACCTGGCCCGATACGACCAATTAGGCCGCTTCCCAGTTGGCGGGCCGGCTACGTAAGCTGGCAAATTGACCCAGTCACCCTCTCGGAAGACGCTCTTCACATAGAAGTACGACTACTGCCACATCTTCACCGACTGTATCAGCGTGATTGGGGGAAACGGATTCTCAGCAGCCGGCCTCCGCACCGCAATGAAGGTGCCACACTGCGCCGCCACGCTCTTAACGACGGTGCCGAGCTTCAAGTAAAAGAACTCGCCCTAGAGCTCGATGGTGGGGAGGACGCCAAGATAGCCCTCGCATAGGGTGAAGAAGGCGGAAAGCAGCACCACCGTATTTGGAGTGAGGTGGTGCGGCTGAAGGCCGTAGAATTCGAGGAAGGCGTGAAAGAAGCCGCTCGCCGGTAGGCCGAGGCCGCGCAAGCAGTGCAACCTGAAGATGACTCGCTCGCCCTCCTCCGGCGCCGGCGAGATCTCCTGCTCCGGTGCGAGGCGGACTTTCATGTAGTCTTCACCGGGCAACCGCCGTGTCCGCCGGAGGAAGTCGACGTGGTCTTCATGTATGTAGGAGCCGTCCCAAGCTCCGGCGCGCGCCATGAGGACAGGAAGCTCGACGAGGAAAGCGCATCGGCGATGTGTGCGTGACCCCGCGACGGAGATTCACGGCGTGGTAGGATGGCTACAAGCGCGGTACGGTGGCGAACGACAGCAGCAGCGGAAAGAAGAAGAAGAGGAGGATGGCGGAGGAGGAGATGAGCGTGTCTGCCTCTCCCTCCTCCCCCTATTTATTGCCGCGGAGCGACAAAGCCGAGGGGGCGGGGAGTGGGGGTCGTGGGATTAACTGCGCCCACTCCCCCATGACCCCGCGATTATCGCGCCTTAACAGCGTGTAGTAACTACAGTTGGAATGCCAACCGCCCGCCTCGGCCACAGAGGATCTGCGTGTGGGCCGAGGCATGGTAGTGGCGGGCCCCAGCCTGCGGCATGGTCCCGTCACGCGCGTGGGTTGACAGGCTGAAACAGCCGGTAGGTGCCGCGTGAAACACGGGCAGCGGGCGGCCGGCCCGACGCCCGACGCACGTACCATCTGGTTCCCGCCTTCAGGCTTCAAAATCTTCTAGACGGCGCGAATGGTCGAGGCCGACCCCTAACTCTCGGCTCTTCAGAACAGGAAGCTGATTGGGCTTCTCGCTCCCCATTTAGCCGCGAAGCCTACCAGCTTCGGGGACTACTGTCAGAGTAAATGACCACGGGTAGCTTAACGGCTCCCCCTGGTTTTTCAAAAACAATGGGCCAACTGGGCCCTCAAACATCAAAGATGAAGGGCCGCCTTCTCCTGGCCAGCTGTCTCATTGGCCGGCTGCTGGAAGGCGGTGAGGCTTAACGAGCCCTCCCGAAGTAGGCCGACTTCTAGCAGGCGGCCACCAGAGTGGCAACTCCTAGCAGGCGACCTGACCTATACCCTCAAAGTATGCACCCGCATAATGGCGATAAGACAAGGCGTGGTTACAGTGAAGCTTGCCACCCCCGAACCGCGGAGCCAGCGTGGCCACAGTGCGCCGTACTGGGCGGCCATCCCCTGTTCGGCATGACACTGTTGCCACGTTGACCATGACATCGTCCACGACAGGCTGTCAGTGCGGCCCGTAGGCGGCGGGCCCCTCATGCCAGAGAGCTACCAGAGGGCGGTTGGACCTGACCAGTCGGCACGGAGGAAGGCCTGCACCCGGCAGCCGGCCTGTCCATGCCCTAGGAGTTTGTGTGCTATTAAGAAGATGAGACGGGGTAAGGCTACAGTGAATGCCCGCCAGGCGGCGGTACTGTAGCCATGCTTACCCCGACAAAGCCATCGTCACCAGGAGTGAGGCTACAGTAACTAGCAGCCGACAAGACCCCGCGGCGGTGGGCCCAGCCTATCGACCAAGAGGCCGGAAGCCGGC
This sequence comes from Triticum aestivum, assembly GCF_018294505.1. NCBI lineage: Eukaryota > Viridiplantae > Streptophyta > Magnoliopsida > Poales > Poaceae > Triticum > Triticum aestivum. The sequence continues at coordinate 289,566,686 of NC_057798.1, read as the reverse complement.
AGGACCCACCAGTCGGCGGGCCCCAGCGGCCAGCGGAGAAGCCTATGACCATAGACACTGACTGTCTGGACCAACATCCATCCGGATTACCATTGTACCCCTAGGGGGTAGGCCTATATAAACCCTCCAGGACACCCATGCACAGGGTGGATCTCTTAGAGTTTCACACACGCGCACACACACACACACACACATATATATATATATATATGTGTGTGTGTGTGTGTGTGTGTATATAGAGAGAGAGAGAGGTAGAGCTAGCCTTGCCCTTCTTCCTCCTCCAGCCGAACAGCTCAAGGAGCAACTTGTAGCTTCTTGCTGATTTAGTGATCATGCGGAGACCCCGCAGAGCAGGACTAGGGGTGTTATCTCCTAGGAGAGCAACGAACCTGGGTAAGATTCGCCGGCGTGCATGTCTTCGCCTTATCCCGTTTCCAGGCACCGGCGATGTCTTACTGGCTCCCACAATGATTAGCCACCCGTTGGCATATGTCGCACCTACCACCCGACAAAGCAAAATTAAATACCGCATAATTTTTTTGTATAATCATCCATAAATTCAAACCATGTGTAGGGCAATTACGTATCATTAGTTTCATCCTCTCCCAAGCTTGTGCAACATGCTCATAATCAAGTTGCTTAAATTTCATAATATCATTTCTAAGAGAGTTGATCTTAGTGGGAGGAAAATACTTAGAGATAAAAGCATCTTTGCACTTATTCCTTGAATCAATACTATTTTTAGGCAAAGAAGAGAACCAAGTTTTAGCATGATTTCTAAGCGAAAACGGAAATAACTTCAATTTAACAATATCATTATGCAAATCTCTCTTGTTTTGCATATCACACAAAACAACAAAGTTCTTTAGATGTGTAGCGGCATCTTCACTAAGAAGGCCAGAGATTTATCTTTCATGACAAGATTCAATAAAGCAACATTAATTTTGCAAGATTTAGCATTGGTAATAGGAGCAATCGGAGTGCTAAGAAATCATTGTTGTTGGTATTGGAAAAATCACACAATTTAGTATTGTCTTGAGCCATAGTGACAAACAATACAACACACAAGCACATAAGAAGCAAGAAAAAAGACATGAATGGAAAAGGGCGGATAAAACGACAAGGGTGAAGTGGGGGAGAGGAAAACGAGTGGCCAATGGCAAATAATGTAATGCGAGGGATAAGAGTTTGTGATGGGTACTTGGTATGTCTTGACTTGTGCGTAGATCTTTCCGGCAACGATGCTAGAAATCGACGAATTCTCGAGAGATCATATCTTTACTTGACTTGGCGTAAGACTCCCCGGCAACGGCGCCAGAAATCCTTATTGCTACCTCTTGAGCATGCGTTGGTTTTCCCATGAAGAGGAAAGGGTGATGCAGCAAAGTAGAGTAAGTATCTCCCTTAGTTTTTGAGAACCAAGGTATCAATCCAGTAGGAGGTTACACGCAAGTCACCTTCTACCTGCACAAACAAATAAAAACCTTGCAACCAACGCGGTAAAGGGGTTGGCAATCCCTTCACGGCCACTTGCAAAAGTGAGATCTGATAGAGATAATAAGATAAATATTTTTTTTATTTTTATTTTATAGATTGAAAAGTAAAGATTGCAAAATAGTAAACGAGATGCAATGTAAATAAAAGAGATATAATATGATGGAAAAGAGACCTGGGGGCCATAGGTTTCACTAGTGGCTTCTCTCAAGATAGCATATCTTACTGTGGGTGAACAAATTACTATTGAGCAATTGATAGGAAAGCGCATTGTTATGAGAATATCTAGGCATGATCATGTATATAGGCATCACGTCCGTGACATGTAGATCAAAACGATTCTGCATCTCCTACTATTACTCCACACATCAACCGCTATCCATCATGCATCTAGAGTATTAAGTTCATAAGAACAGTGTAACGCATTAAACAAGATGACATGATGTAGAGGGATAAACTCAAGCAATATGATATAAACCCCATCTTTTTATCCTCGATGGCAACAATACAATACGTGCCTTGCTGGCCCTGTTGTCACTGGGAAAGGACACCGCAAGATTGAACCCAAAGCTAAGCACTGCTCCCATTTCAAGAAAGATCAATATAGTAGGCCAAACCAAACTGATAATTCGAAGAGACTTGCAAAGATATCAAATCATACATATAAGAATCCAGAGACTAATCAAATATTGTTCATAGATAATCTTGATTATAAACCCACAATCCATTGGATCTCGACAAACACACCGCAAAAAGTATTACATCGAACAGATCTCCAAGAAGATCGAGGAGAACTTTGTATTGAGAATCAAAGAGAGAGGAGAAGCCATCTAGCTAATAACTATGGACCCGAAGGTCTGTGGTAAACTACTCACACATCATCAGAGAGGCTATGGTGGTGATGTAGAAGCCCTCCGTGAATGATTCCCCCTCCGACGGAGCGCCGGAAAAGGCCCCAAGATGGGATCTCACGGGTACAGAAGGTTGCAGCGGTGGAAATAGGGTTTCGTGGTGCTCCTGGATGTTTTCAGGGTATATGAGTATATATAGGCGAAAGAAGTAGGTCGGTGGAGCCACGAGGGGCCCACGACGGTGGGGGCGGGCCTACCCCCCTGGGCGCTCCCTCCTACCTCATGGCCGCCTCATTGCTTCCTTGACGTCCACTCCAAGTCTCCTGGATTGCGTTTGTTCCAAAAACGACTCTCCCGAACGTTTCATTCCGTTTGGACTTCGTTTGATATTCCTTTTCTGCGAAACACTAAAATAGGCAAAAAACATCAATTTGCACTAGGCCTCCGGTTAATAGGTTAGTCCCAAAAATAATATAAAAGTGCATAATAAAGCCCATTAAACATCCAAAAATGATAATATAATAGCATGGAAGAATCGAAAATTATAGATACGTTGGACATGTATCATGGCAACCCGCTCAGAGCAACTGGTTTACCTTGCATTGCCAGCCCAGAGATCAAGTCCTTTGGAAACCCACAACAACATGGTACATGAAACAACTGCTTTATTGATACTAACGGAAACATAGGTATGATATTACATCCAGTTGCGAGGCCAAGCGGCACAGACGGTGCAGCTGAACAATATGTACATTATTTAATGAGCATGAAGGGGCCTCGATCACATAAACTGTGCGCGAGCGGAACAACAACAAAGTGGAACTCCATAGCACAGGGACACCGATGTGGACACGGTCTAGATGTGGGAAGCTCTCCGATCCTATATGACTTGCCTGAAATCTGGCATGACACGCCAGGTCAGTACATTGAATGTAGTTGCAAGCTCACAACAAACAAAAGCATAATGGCAAACAATATCATGATAATTATTCAGATTAATGCAATGCAAATCATACTACTAATGTAGTGAAACCAACTTGCGCACCGAGTCCCTCAGACTCTCTTACCAGACGGGTTACCTCCTAACCGAGCGGTGATCATACCCGGATCACAACTGAAGTCAACACTTGCCAACCACGATCATCTCATTATCCCCCACATCATCACATAACCAGTGCCAACAACAAATCCTTAGTGTGTATGGTGTGACTTACTCATGAGCTATGATCCATGGTGTGACTTACTCTTGATTAATGTTGAGTCCATGGATTATACGCACTCTTTCACCCTTCCACCATTGCTAGCCTCTCTTGTACCGCTCAACTTTCGCCGGTACCATACACCCACCATTTACCTTCCTCAAAACAGCCACCATATCTACCTATTATGGCATTTCCATAGCCATTCCGAGATATATTGCCATGCAACTTTCCACCGTTTCGTTCATATGACACGCATTACTTTTGTCATATTGCTTTTTGCATGATCATGTAGTTGACATCGTATTTGTGGCAAGGCAACTTTCACAATTTTCATACATGTCGCTCTTGATTCATTGCATATCCCGGTACACCGCCGGAGGCATTCATATAGAGTCATATCTTGTTCTAGCTTTGAGTTGTAAATCCATAAAAGTGTGATGATCTTCATTATTAGAGCATTGTCCTAGTGAGGAAAGGATGATGAAGACTATGATTCCCCCACAAGTCGGGATGAGACTTCAGACTTTACAAAAAGAAAAAAAAGAAAAAGAAAAGAGAAAGGCCAAAGAAAAAAAATAAAGGCCCAAAGAAAAAAAAGAAAAAAAAGAAAAAAAGAAAAATAATAATAAAATGAGAGAAAAAGAGAGAAGGGACAATGCTACTATCTCTTTTTCCACACTTGTGCTTCAAAAATAGCACCATGATCTTCATATTAGAGAGTCTCATATGTTGTCACTTTCATATACTAGTGGGAATTTTTCATTATAGAACATGGCTTGTATATTCCAATGATGGGCTTCCTCAAAGTGCCCTAGGTCTTCGTGAGCGAGCAAGTTGGATGCACCCCACTTAGTTTCTTTTGTTGAGCTTTCATATATTTATAGCTCTAGTGCATCCGTTGCATGGCAATCCGTACTCACTCACATTGATATCCATTAATGGGAATCTCCAGAGCCCGTTGACACGCCTAGTTGATGTGAGACTATCTTCTCCTTTTTTGTCTTCTCCACAACCACCATTCTATTCCACATATAGTGCTATGTCCATGGCTCATGCTCATGTATTGCGTAAAAGTTGAAAAAGTTTGAGATTATTAAAGTATGAAACAATTGATTGGCTTGTTATCGGGGTTGTGCATGATTAAATACTTTGTGTGATGAAGATAGAGCATAGCCAGACTATATGATTTTGTAGGGATAACTTTCTTTAGCCATGTTATTTTGAGAAGACATGATTACTTTGATTAGTATGCTTGAAGTATTACTATTTCTTATGTCAATATGAACTTTTATTTTGTATTCATTTGGATCTGAACATTCATGCCACAATGAAGAAAATTACATTATGAATTATGCTAGGTAGCATTCCACATCAGAAATTCTCCTTTTATCATTTACCTACTTGAGGACGAGTAGGAATTAAGCTCGGGGATGCTTCATACGTCTCCAACGTATCTATAATTTTTGATTGTTCCATGCTATTATATTACCCCTTCTGGATATTTAAGGGCTTTATTTTACACATTTATATCATTTTTGGGAGTAACCTATTAACCGGAGGCCCAGCCCATATTGCTGTTTTTTGCCTATTTCAGTATTTCGAAGAAAAGGAATATCAAACGGAGTCCAAATGGAATGAAACCTTCGGGAGCGTTATTTTTGGAACAAATCTGATCCGGAGAGCTTGGAGTGCAAGTCAAGAAGCCTCCGAGGGGCCAACAAGATAGGAGGGCGCACCCCCTCCCCTGTAGGGCGCGCCCCCCTGTCTCGTGGGCCCCTCGGGCGGCCACCGACGTACTTCTTCCTCCTATATATACCTACGTACCCCGAAAACATCTAGGAGCACCACGAAACACAATTTCCGCCGTTGTAACCTTCTGTATCCGCGAGATCCCATCTTGGAGCCCTTGCTGACACTCTGCCGGAGGGGGAAACAACCATGGAGGGCCTCTACATCAACATCCTTGCCCCTCCGATGAGTTGTGAGTAGCTTACCATAGACCTACGGGTCCATAGTTATTAGCTAGATGGCTTCTTCTCTCTTTTTGGACCTCAATACAATGTTCTCCCCCTCTCTTGTGGAGATCTATCCGATGTAAACTCTTTTTGCGGTGTGTTTGTCGAGATCCGATGAATTGTGGGTTTATGATCAAGTTTATCTATGAATAATATTAGAATCTTCTCTGAATTCTTTTATGTATGATTGAGTTATCTTTGCAAGTCTCTTCGAATTATCAGTTTGGTTTGGCCTACTAGATTGGTCTTTCTTGCCATGGAAGAAGTGCTTAGCTTTGGGTTCAATCTTCTGGTGTTCTTACCCAGTGACAGAAAGGTTGCAAGACACGTATTGTATTGTTGCCATCGAGGATAACAAGATGGGGTTTATATCATATTGCATGTGTTTATCCCTCTACATCATGTCATATTGCTTAATGCGTTACTCTGTTCTTATGAACTTAATACTCTAGATGCAGGCAGGAGTCGATCGATGTGTGGAGTAATAGTAGTAGATGCAGGAAGGAGTCGGTCTACTTGTTATGGACGTGATGCCTATATACATGATCATCCCTAGATAATCTCATAACTATGCGCTTTTCTATCAATTGCTCAACAGTAATTTGTTCACCCACCGTAATACTTATGCTATCTTGAGAGAAGCCTCTAGTGAAACCTATGCCCCCGGGTCTATCTCTTATCATATTTGCTTTCAATCTACTTTATTTGCATCTTTACTTTTTGCATATATCTTATAAAATAACAAAAATATTTATCTTATCATACTATCTTTATTAGATCTCACTTTCACAAGTGGTCGTGAAGGGATTGACAACCCCTTTATTGCGTTGGTTGCGAGTTCTCAGTTTGTTTGTGTAGGTGCGTGGGACTTTTGAGGAGCCTCCTACTGGATTGATACCTTGGTTCTCAATACTGAGGGAAATAGTTACGCTACACTTTGCTGCATCACCCTCTCCTCTTCGAGGAAAACCAACGCAAGCTCAAGACGTAGCAGGTAGCTAGAAGGAGATTGTTAAGTGTGAGTGTGTGTTTTACCTATCACTACAAAAAATACTCTTCCGTGATGATGCATGTTTGTCACAGTAGGTCGCGTTTTTTGTCATGCATGTACATCAATGACGATTTTATGACAGAATCAAGATAGTCATACCTGTGCTGTCGTAGAAGTGTTCCATGACATTACCAAAATTATCATCACGGAAGTGTCCTCTTCCATGACGATAAATCGCGTGTCACAGAAGTGCTTTCGTCAAGGGTGACTAACATGCGGCATCCACCGCAACGGAATGCTGTTAAGCTATTAGGTCCGGTTTTAGATCCGATAACCCATTAGCAGCCCGGACCAATGGGGATTTTCCATGTGTAAAATCATCATTGGCCGGAGGAAACATGTGTTGCCTCATGTTGGGACAGATGTCATCCACTCATTGGACAGGAGGCGCCTATGATAGGTCGACACATGGCACGCCCCAACAGTGGCCCATTCCAGTTAAAAAGGCCAGCCCAGTAAAAATTAGCAGGATGACCCATATAAGGCCTACTTGTGTCAGGTCCATTTAATCCCACGACCCATATGAGATGTGCCAATTCGGCCCGTCAATGGCCCGTTAAAGATTTGACACCATTGCAGCCCATCGTCAGTTCGAGCCCGTTAACAGCCCGCTATATATTTGGGCTCAATATCGGCCCATTCAATGGATGGGCCAATTTTCAGGATGTACATCTTTCGGCCTTTTAGCGACCCATTTAAATGTTGGGCTAATTTCTGGCCCGATGTGTCTTTCAGCCTGTTGACGGCCCATAAATCAGTTGGGCCATTTGTAGTCGGACCTGAGTTTCGGCCTTTTAGCGACCCATTTAAGTGTTGGGCCAATTTCCGGTCCGGTGTGTCTTTCTGCCTGTTGACGGCCCATAAATTGGTTGGGCCATTTGTAGTCGGACCTGAGTTTTGGGCTTTTAGCGACCCATTTAAGTGTTGGGCCAATTCCCGGCCCTGTGTGCCATTCAGCCTGTTAACAAACCATAAATGAGTTGGGCCATTTGTAGTCAGACCTGAGTTTTGGCCTTTTAACGACCCATGCCCTTCATGGTCCAATACCATCCCAGTTTCTCTTTCGGCCTGCTAAAGGCCCACAACACAGTTGCGCCATTTACAAGACGACCTGACTTTCAGCCTCTTAGCGGCCCATGCTTTTCATGGTCCAGTACAAGCCCACTGTCTCTTTCGGCCTGCTAAAGGCCCATAGTATAGTTGGGCCATATGTAGCCCGAACTTAAACGGCATGTTAATGGCCTGTGAAATCAATTGGGCCCACCTGTTGCCCGCTTTGATGTCGGCTTGTTAACGACCCGGGAGGTAAAAGGGCCGACCATTAACTTTCGGCCTGGTAACGGCCCATTAACTTAATGGGCCCACTAAAGTTCGTACATGCCTTTAGGCCAAATTAGATATTTTGAGCCCATTACGACGAGCAATTATGCACACGACCAAAACCGATCAAGCAAAGGTACAACATACAAGGAAAAACGTTGCACATCCAGCATATATTACAGGAAATTACATCCACTGGGAAATCAAAGATTGATGACAGTGCAAATAAATGAACAGAACCTAACGATCTGCAACGTCATAATCTGCAACCTCAGCACGGATGACACCCATAAGCATGTGGGGAAGTTCTTGCTACTTTGCTACACTGTCTCTGAAAACATTGATCGGTTGTTGTGTCGCATGACTCCACACCTCTGATTCCTCCACAAATTCCATCATTGCTTCAGCCATTAATTGGTTCACAAACATACATTTTTTCCGTTGCATTCGAGACAGAGGATACTGAACAGATTCAGATGGCAATTTTGGCAGGCTTTTATCATTGATAGTGGAGAGTGTCTCGACCACTACATAATAACATAAATTAGAAGGGGAACCACACTAATTAATCATGAGTTATTGCCATATTACCTGGCCTACATTTATTGGAAAGAAACAATGGGGTTGCCTTGCTGTTTTCAGAGTTTATCTTCTTATCTTCAGCAGCCTGCACCAAATTAACACACTAGCATTGCTATCATTGGCCAAGTCAGATAATAGGAAAGCAACATTGACACAACGAACGTTTGGGCAACTAGCCTACACCAAATTAACACAATATGGCACAGCTATCATCAGCCAGGTAAGCTAATACGAAAGCAACATTGACACACTGAATGAATGGGCAACCAGAGCAGCACTACAATTCAGTAATGTGCATGATATGAGATAGTACACTCATGCAGCTCAGTATGCAAAACTAACAGGCAATTTTCTTTACAAAAATCAACATTGGCGCCTTTAAGATTTTGCTACAACTAATTTTAGATCAGATAAAGGTTGGATTCATGTCGATTAACAAAATACATGCTGATGTAAAAATATAGTGATATACAACAGGTACTTACATTAGCATTACAGCACAGACAATTCCCGCAAGATATTTTCCTCAAAAACAATCCCAATGAAGGAAGTCTTCTATCATTTAACCTTATTTTCTAAAAGGGAGATGTGTAAGAGACATGTAGAAAATATGATCAGAATGCTATAAAATTTCATGATGCGAGGATATGCACACACTTCTTAGAATGGAGTTGACATTCTTTTGCTGGACTGGAGCGGACTAGTTCTTTGGCCATTGGAATCTGCTTATTATTAGTGGGAGCTAGGTTTCTCTGTGTTGGAGCAGTATCTATGAAAAATGGAGTTGGTTTATTATCTCCTGGCGTTTCGATCTATTGCAAAGACCTAGTTTGTAACCCTTCAGATTCTAACATAGCCGTCTTCCCCTTGCATGCCTTATATAGAAGAATGGTGCTTCAATTATAAAACATGCTACAGCAGAGATGGAATAGGTACTGAAGAATAGAAAGGCATGACATATTGATATGTATTCCCTCCATCCGGAAATAAATGGATGGGTCTAGGCGTATTTCAGTTCTAAATACATCCAGTTTTATCCAGTTCTGCGACATGTAATCCAGACGGAGGGAGTATGATGTAAGAGCTAGGGATAAGACATGACAACACAGTAAAAAAACACCAAAAACCCACTAAAGAACCAGGTATTCAAACCCACTAATATGAGATAGTACACTCATGCAACTCAGGATGCGAAACTACCATGCAGTTTTCCTTACAAAAATCAACATTGTTGCCTTTAATCATACTTTTTGCTACAACTAAATTTAGATCAGATAAAGGTTGGATTCATGCCGATTAACAAAATACATGCTGATGTAAAAATATAGTGATATACAACAGGTACTTACATCTGCATTGGAGCACAGTAAATTCCTGCAAGAATCTTTCCTCACAGACGATACCAGTGCATAAATTCTTCTATCTGTTAAGCTTATTTTCTAAAAGAGAGATGGGTAAGAAACAAGTAGAAAATATGATCAGCATGCTATAAAATTTCATGATGCAAGGATATGCACATGCTTCTTAGAATGGAGTTGACATATTTTTGCTGGACTGGAGCGGACTAGTTCTTTGGCCAGTGGGATCTGCTTATTATCAATAGGAGTTGGGTTTCTCTGTGCTGGAGCAGTATCTATAAAAACTAGAGTTGATTTATTATCTCCTGGCATTTGGATCTTTTGCAAAGACCTTGTTTGTAACCCTTCAGATTCTAACATAGTCGTCTTCCCTTTGCATGCCTTGTATAGAGGAATGGTGCTTCAGTTATAAAACATGCTACAGCGGAAAGATGGAATAGGTACTGAAGAATAGAAAGACATGACATATTGACATGTATTCCCTCCATCCGAAAAAATGGATGGGTCTAGGTGTATTTCAGTTCTAGATACATCCTTTTTTCCATTTCGGCAACATGTAATCCGGACGGAGGGAGTATGGTGTAAGAGCTAGGGATACGACAGGACAACATGGTAAAAAAACACTAGTTGAATTAAAATTGAATGCTAGCGGAATACATACAGAAAAAACTAAGGCAACATACACGTGTATGATTGGGAAACTAAGATGGCATTGCAACAGAGCACTAGAACAACACTTCAATGTAAAAAAACATGGTATGGTAGACAGAAGAAGTACATACTGATGAATAACAATGCATAAGATATTCAGAAGCATGATGTCCAAATTAAGCAGATGGCATTGCGATAGAGTAGAATGACAGTACTTGAATTTGAAAACATGTTATCAGGAATGTAATAGGTACTGAAAACAGGAAGGCATGACATATTTACATGCATGATCTGCATGCTAAGCACATGGCATTGCAACAAAGTAGATACACTCCAAGACATTATATGCATGTTGTACCCATATCACGGGCCAAGTTTGAGCAAGGACCTTGTGGAGTGAAGTGGAGTCGTCATCTTTCTGCAAGTCTTCTGAAGAAGTGCCTTTACATGTTCCATCATATTGGGTATCATTGACATCAAGTTTACTGGCCATTACATTGCTCCGTGAGGTTCTTCTGGATATATCAGTGTGTGCAATTATATCTGACATGCATGGGAGACAACTAGTAGTTAGATTTATGTAATGAGTGCTTGTAGGAGACAACATAAATAGTAGGACTGGGGATAACTAGCAGCAACATGTCTCAAAAACCTAAGGGAGAACACAAATGAAAGCTACATAATATGTATCGTTTGTACTCGAGATTAACTAGATGGCAGACAAAAGTATTAAAGAACAACATAGGTAATACTAGAAGTGGTATAATACTATAATCACCAGCCTGTGGGATATCATTGGCTGATGGCTGATAACTATGGAACAACGTTACCTAAAGAACAAGTATCTTAGCTGAACTATGGAACAACGTTAACTCCTGAATAAGACCCGTAAGAGATCAGCATGAATATACAGTGAAATGTGATAATCTATTTTCCATGCTTAGATGCATAACAAAGCCATAAATGTTGCACACAAGTGAGATGAGGGTACAACCTATATGGCCGCCATCCATAGGAGTGAGCATCATGTGCTGACTTGTCGATTGCCCTGCAGTTGTTGTGGCTGTCCATGTCAGGCACGCACATTCAAAGCAGGGAACTGTTGAGTGGGGACTATAGCTCCCTTCTGGTGTATGCTTCCCTTGTTTGAGCAGCTGCGGTGAGTCGGAAGACGGTGTGGCTGAAGATGCGGATAACACATACTATTAAGAATGACACATATCTTTGATCTGAAGAAATATACTAAGAGATCAACAACAAGGTACGAGAGTGGTCACACGTCTGTTGACTGAAGACTAAATTGGGGTCACAAAATTTTATTTTATTTTGGTACTGTCCGATCTACGCCGGATGGCTTGATGGCCATGTTGTGCCTCCCGGCTGACACTGTTCGGAATCTTCGCCGAAGAGCCAGCGACCAACGGCTGAGCAGCCTGCCTCCATCGTCCGTGGCCCCGGCCAAAACCCCGCTCCCCACCCCACCGCACTGCCGTGGTTGCGCTGCCCCCGGGCCAATCCACAAAGACTCCCCGTCATCCAAATCCGGCGGCGGCAGTACCTTCAACCCACACAACTCTAAGATAGCCATCTAAGCACTGCTTCCGTGGCGAACTTGTGGCCCCGCACCCTTACGTTAGACACCAGCCAACCGGCAGCCTAGGAGCTCCGCCGCCTAGAGGGGTGCTGCTTCCCATTGGGAATCAATTGGCCCAGAATAAAATTCAGACAACTGACGCCTAAATAAAGTGATTTGAGATGAGGGTGTGACCTATCTGGCGGCATGGTGAAGTAGGCAGGTCCAGCTATCGAGTCGGTGAGGCCGGCGTGGTTGCGGTGGCAACCGACAGTAGGGAAACAGCGATGTCTGGATGGTCAACGGCTACGGGGAAGCAGCGCTGGGACTTTGGACAGATCCGAAGTTGGAGCCTCTCCAGCATCGTGAACTATGGCGGGGGTAAATCGGCTCCGGTATGGTTCACGCATCCGTCGTCGAGGCAGCTCCAGCAGCACGGAGTAAGAGGCACACAGCCCAGTGCATGACGGCTAATGGACAGCGTCTCCGGCATTAGGGAGGAGGGTGGCTGTGAAATTGGTGCGATGGGGACGCCATGGAGGAGGGGATGAGGTTTCGCGGCTCGAGAGAAGACAACTTCCAAGGATAAGGTGATTTGGCACCCACGAGGTATGAATGGGGGGGGGAATTGGGAGGGGAGTGGAACCATGTCTTACGGACGCATTTGTCTGAAATGTGAGGGGGAGTTACAGTTCTACCCCTGCCTTTAGGCTTCTCGGCTTGGGTCTGTGTACTAAGGTTCGGGGATAGTAGTGTAACTTTGCTTCTCCCCAAATAGTGGGCGAGAGCGATTTCGGGCGAGGAGGGCATGTTTTGACATATAGTGGGCGCGAGCGATTTCGGGCGAGGAGAGCGTGTTTTGAAATAGTGGGCGCGAGCTATTTCGGGCGAGGAGAGCGTGTTTTGCCGACCATGGAGGAGGGGCTGAGGTTTTGCGACCGAGGAGAAGGCGCGCTTTGATGAAGTTACGAACCTACCCTCAATGTACAATGGGCCAATTGATGTGTGTCCCACATAGGACGGTAATTTTGCGTCTCCCATTTATTTGCTTGGGCGAATTCCACCAAGCAGAGGATGTTTAACGGTTCGGTCAAATTTTGGGAGAACAAGCATCCACGTCTACCTTACCAAGTTGATTCGGATCAAATTTGTAAATATTAGCTTGCCACTTCTTTTTTAGATGGAGAGATGATGCTCGAGAGTAATGTGTTTTTACATGCTCGTTGCTAGCAATTTACTATATGACAAATAGTTAACCCACTCAAAAACGGGAATCAAACCCAAAATGAAATATCTCGATTCAATGAAATAACTCGTTCACCAGGTCAAAATAGTGAACTAAATCCAAAATTGAACACCTCAATCGAGTAGCATGTTGTATAGTATTATAGTACTCCATGAACATGTTGAAAGTCAAATTAATGAACTTGTTTGATATACGCATATATCTGTTCATGTGTGGATTGCAGACAAGATGTTTTCCAATTTAAATATTTGAATGCAAGTTTATATCGAAACATGGTTTATATCAGTCTTTGATGCATAAAACGCGACCTCTCCCTCTCCCGGACTCCTGCTCTCTCTCTCTCTCTCTCTCTCTCTCTCTCCCTCTCTCTCTCTCGCCGAAAATCTTCAATTCTGTTGCACGCATCCGACACACAAACCTTGTTCGCCCCTCTCCCTTTCTCTCCATCTCTCTCTCTCTCTCTCTCTCTCTCTCTCTCTCTCTTTGTGTGTGTGTGTGGGGGGGGGTCTTTCTAGTTCGCATGCATATATACTCCATCTATAGGTCTCTCTTGCACACTATGTATGATACTCTAGTCCAAGCTAGATATCTCGGGTGCACTCATCATACACACACAAATTCCTTGGCTCATTGCCCCTAACTCTCTCACGCACCACTCTGTCATCTCGGAGCTCTTCCCCCCTCTCTCAAACTCTCCATCTACCTGGGTCACACATACACATGCATATCTCACTCGCACTCAATAGGCCCATCTAAAACTCTATCTCTCCCCCTCGTTTTCTCTCCATCTCACATGCACACACACACAATCTCATGCCCAGCTAGCCAAGTATGATGGTCTCTGACTCAATTGTACGCACACGCAGCCCCTCTATACGTATATGACTAGATAATCTTAGTCTCCATCACAAACATGTGCATGGTCTATCTCGATTTCTCTTGGGGGATCTTCCTATCGTGCACGCACCTCCCTCGATCTCCCACCCATATAGTCCCGTCACGATCTCGAGGGGATCTCTCTATCACAAACACACCCTCTCTCCCTCCCCATGCGTCCATGTTCTCCATGTGTCCCTCTCGACCTTTGTTCCTTGTTGGCCAGACCTCTATTGGACATGTGCTATAGGGGTGTCTCTCTCCATTGCAAATAATCACACACTAGCTATCTTCGTGTATATCCTCACCTCGCTTTTCTATCTCGAAGATGCATGCATGATATGTTCGCATAAGAAACTAAAAACACACACTCTCTCTAATTTATCGTTTGTTGTCACTTTCTCTTTCACACATATACTCTTTTTGCACACTTACTCATTCTCCTTCACACGCACTTGATCTCTCTCGAATTAGGCACTCTCCTCGGTCCATAGCATATAGATTTATTGAAAAGTCAAACATCACAAAGTTTGACCATGTACGTGGAGAAAAAAATTACATCTAGAACGACAAACATATACCATTAGATTAACCATGAGATGTAGTTTCGTATGATGTATCTTTGGTATTGTAGATATAAATAACATTTGCGTAAACCTGATCAAAGTTTCCAAAGTTTGACTTCTAAAAAATTTACATGCATTGCATTATCGAGCGGATGTAATATCTCTTTCCCCTTCTCAGCTATCTGACGCACCACTCAGCCTTATCGGGGCTCCTGAATCTCTCTCAAACTTTATATCTCCCTGGTTCACACATACACATGTCTCACTCGCGCTATACATATAGAGCCATCCAACACTCTCCGCCTTTGTTCTCTCTCTATGTGACACGCACCCCCCTAAGTACCATAATCCCTCACTCCATCATAGGTGCAAGCACTCCCCCCTAAGTATGATTATCTCTCACTAGCCATCAGGAACACGCGTATTGTATTCTTCCATCCATACGTCTATCTCTACATCTTTCGGGGTATCTTCTATTGCGCACACACCTTGTCACACGATCTCCCACCCATGTAGTCCCATCACGATCTCGAGGGGATCTCTCTATGACAAACACACACTCTCTCTCTCCGCATGTCTGCATTTTCTTCGTACGTCTCTCTTGACCTCTCTCCCTTGTTTGTCGGACCACTCTTGGCCACGTGCTAGGGGTCTTGGTCCCTCGGTTCCAAACAATCACACACTATCTCCTCACCTTGCTTCCGATATCAAAGATGCATGTGTGATATGTTTGCATAAGACACACATGCTTTTTCTCTACTTTTATTGTGTGTTTCCATGTCTCTTTCACACAGGCACACACACTTTTTTCACTCACTCTTTCTATTTCACTCTCTCTCTCTCTCTCTCTCTCTCTCTAGTTAGGGACTCTCTCACATCCATAAGCATATGGATGTTTTGAAAAGTCAAACCTCAGAAAAGTTTGACCATGTATATGTGGAGAAAAACTTTTACATCTGGAACAATCATTAGATTCATCACAACATGTACTTACTTCATACTATCATTTATCTTTGGTATTCTAGATATAAGTAATTTCTTTATAAACTTGGTCAAAGTTTCAAAACTTTGACTTTTAAAAAAATGTTGGAACTACATTATCGAACGGAGGGAGTAGCTCTTTCTCTCTCTCTCTGCTATCTCTCACGGGCCTCCCCTATCACTCGAACTCTCTATACCGATGGATTATACGCTCACTGTGTCAGCGTGTAGCTCCATACATTGTTTAGTTGACCGGTCAACCAGTCCACATGCTACCTTGGTCAGCTCGTGTTCTGTATCTTCGTGTGCTGGCCCATGTGGCAGTGGATGAAAATAAGTAAACTAGAGGCCCATCTGACACGCGGGGAAGTAAACAAAGCTGAAACCACTAGGGGTAGCACCCCGCATGCTAGTAAATTGAGGGCGCATTAAGGACACACTTCTTCCACGTGAAGGACGCACTCGCACACAATTCACCACTGTGCGGTGGCATGCACAGAAGGACGCACTCGCGCACAGCCAGCACACAACACACACCAGCACACGTGTACACCGGCGTCGCCGCTGGTTGAGATAGACGGCAAGCAGACAACAAGCAGAGGCGGCTCGAGCCAAAACCGCATCCGGCGAGCCTGGACTTCATCAGCAGCCTCCTCAACGACATGCTTGTAGGGGGCATGACCCCCAGGTAGGCTCAAGACGGCAAATGACACTTCAAAAACATCGGGGCCATCAACGCCCCTCAATCCGGCTCGCACTTGGCCGGGTTGCTCAACCCGGCCGGACTCCTCAACCCGGCCGCCCGGCCGGGTTCCTGTCCGGCTGCTCCAGCCAACCCGCTACATGAAGTCAACCGTGACATCACATCCGATGCGACACCGACAAGACGGCCATACTACGACCACTGTTGCTGATAAAGCACATACTGTTCACTTGTCACGCGCGACATCATCTGCAGTGTACTTTGTCCCCGGGCATTGATCTATAAAATGCCCCACGGACAAAACTTAGCCTAGCTCCCAAGCTACACATAGCTTGGGATGTAAGCCACACTAGCTTACATACCAAGCACATAGTCATGCCTACCTAGCTTACCTCACAAGCTAGCCCACACTCATATATAAGTCAACATCCATCCATCCATCCTAGATATATACTCACTCACGCACACAAGCAAGCTAGCAAGCAAGCCAGCTAGCCATCCATCCATCCATTCGGCCACAAGGCCACTCACGCACACACTTGTGCATATACATGCTCATACGCATAAGGCTCTGTACTGCCTTCTGTGATACAGCTCCAGGAGCAACTCTGTACGCCAGACATATACCCCGCATATATATTCAGACATACAGGAGTAGAAGTATTATCTCTCCGGAGAGCTCCGAACCTGGGTAAATCACCGCACGCTGTTTGCCCAATCCCGTCCCTTGACCTCCAAAGCAGTCTCGCCCTCACCACAAGCCACCTCGTGGCAACCGTCATCTCGCGAACCCACCCGCGAGATAACCCGACAGTTGGCGCCCACTGTGGGGGTACTATGCTACCAAGCTGCCTTGGAACCGTGGTCCGGACGGGACCATTTTCGTCATCTCCGCCACGGCGCGTCCTCGTCGTCAGCCTCGACCTCTTCGTCACCACCGCTGCGACGCCGGCTGTCCGCCCGTGCGCGCCGCGCCGCCTCGCTTCGGTCGGCCGCATCCATCCCCGTGCCGCTCGCGTCGCTCTCCTCTCATCAGGCTTCGCTGCAGGCTGCTACGGCGGCAGCTGCTCGTTGCTGCTCCGGCCCACTTGCATGCTAGTCAGACACCTCCCATCTACTATAAGCCATACGCTGCATGTACATGCCCCAGATAATGGTTGTATAATGCTCATATACTTCCCAGATAATGCCCACATACTAGCCAGATATGAGTCGGATAGTGTGTGTTCATTGGTCAGATAATGGCCAATAGGCTTTGCTCCTCGTCTGCTCGTCGCTGCGGGCTGCTTCCTTTGCCCCCGGGGCCGCGCATTCCGTGCGCCGGCAGCCTACCGCGGCGCCTCTTCCTCTCCAGCCGCACTACTGCATCGTCCCGCCCAAGCTGCTTCCTCGCTCATCCCCTCTGCCTGCAATGCTGCTACTGCGTGTGCATCCGCCGGCAACCGCACCTCGTCTGCTCTAGCTCGCATGAGCTCCAGCCGCTGCCTCCTGGCATGGCCGCCACCCCGCAACCCTGGTCCGAGCCCCGCCTTCACGCCCATCTCCGCCTCCCGCGGCCACGCTCGCACCATCACCAGCATGCCGGCTCCCGCCCGAGTCCGGCCGCCGCCAGGCTGCCTCCGGCTCCCGCGCGCTGGCTCCGCGCGACCCGACCCTGTCGGGCATCCCTCCTGCCGGCTCCGTGCGACCCGGCCCTGTCCGGCGGCCTCAAGCGCTAGCCGGCTTCACCTCCACCATCGGCCGGGTTGTCCACCTCGGCCGGTACAACCGCGCCCCGTCATAGTGGCGACTCGCTCCCGCGCGCCCACATCACCACCACAGTCGGCCAGCTCCGCTCCACTCTCTCCGCTGGCTTGCTGCTCCTGGCCGGCCGGGTCGGCGCTGCCGCCTCCTGGGCACCGGTCCCTCTTCGCCACTCCGCACGCCCTGTGCCCCGCTCGACCCGGCCGTCTCCATCATGCTCTGCCTGGAGCTCGACGGCCTCGACGGCCTCCCGCGCGCCCTCGCTGCGCCCGCGCCTGGCCGCCGGGATGCCGCCCCTCTACTCCGCCCCCGCCTGGACGCCGGGTCACCATGGCTGGCTCCGGCCCGCTCCGCCAAGCTCCCCACGCGACGCCCTACCTCGGTTGTGCCTCCCCGCGTGAAGCCTTTCCGCCGCGCTCGCCGTCGTCTTGACCCCGTCCATCTCTGCCTCGCGGTTCCGCCTCCATCATGACCGCTCCACCCAGGCCCATCGCTCCTCCGAGTCGCCGGGTCCTCCTCCCGCCGGCTTCCGAGCGCGCTCGCCCCGCTCCTCCATCCTCCGACCCGGCTGCCGATGACCCGGGTGCTTGCCGGCTCTGCCCGCCAACCCAGCGACCCGACGCTTGGCCGGTTCCGCCTGCATCCCGGCTGGCCGGCTCCGCCTGCCAACCCGACGACCCGGCGCTTGGCCGGCTCCGCCTCGCCTGCCGACTCCACCGCGCTCGGCCTCCCCGCCGCCTTCCCCGCGTGCCGGCTCCCCGCCTGGGCCGCCTCGCCTCGCATCCGGCTACCGTGGCAGCCTCGCCCTGCGCTCCTCTGTCAGCAGGAGAAGAGGAAAAGATCAGAAAATAAAAAAGAAGTGCTGCCGTCTAAAAAAAGGAAAAAAGACGTATGTCCGGCTGCTCCAGCCGCGACCTACCCACGTCACCGTTCGTCCGCCCAGTGCGCCTGCCGGCTTCGATGCCTGGCCGGCTGGGGGCCGACCCGTTCGCTCGTCTGCCTCGACGCCGGCTGCGCCAAGCCGGCCCAGACGTCAGTCCGCCTCGACGCCCGTTCGGTTGGACCTGACCGGCCGGGACCCCCTTCGAGCACCCGAAAGTTCGAAGGCTACCTCAAGTGGGCGGGACGTGCCGACTGCAAGCCGGCAGCCTGCTGCCATCGACAACACCTGCCTCGTCTACACGAAAACCAATGTGAGCTCCTCACCTGCGTATATTTTGCACCACGCAAACCGGATAACCCCGAGCGACACTCGGAGCCCACCTCCGCCTTTATTACAGTTGCACTACAGTTTGCCCCGGCGCCGGCTAGTCTTGGCCCGGAGGCTGGCCACTCGGCACGATACGTTCGTTCCCGCAGACGGCTAGTAGCGCACATGGTATCGAAGGCCTACTCTCAGCCACAGACCACAACGCGGTTGTCCAGCAAGCGGGAGCAAAAGCTGGAGGTCACCCCGCACGAAAAACGTCCGGGAGAAGACGGCTTGGGCAACCCGGTCGTTTCCTTTATGAGTATCTACTCGGTCGAATCTGCTCCTGTAGTCCGAGTACTGTACGCTCCACTCCACGACCACTCTTCGTAACAGCTAGAGGCCGGCTCCGAGTTGTCTAGCTAACAAGAGGCAAAGTCAAAGAGTGGAGGGGACATGAAAAAGATTGAAGGGGGCTCGGACAAAACCGAGTCGGCACCCTCCGCATAAAACTTACAAATGCTAAAAGCAAACATTTCATATATCTACGCGGACTAACCTTGTCTTTTGCATGGTCATCGCTGTGGGGAACCACCTCCTCGCCCGGAGGCTCGGAGGCTACACGCGGGTTGCGGGCCCGACGCCGGTCGCAACCGGCGTTTCCATCGCCGCTGTCCACATCATCAATAGCAAGACCCTCCGGCCGACTCTTTGAGTCGCCCGGAGGCTCGGAGGCTACACCTAGTGGGTGCGCTCGCGTGCCCCCACTCAGTCGGCGGACTCCGTGTCCGTGCCCGGCACCCTCGACGTCACCGCCGGCTTCATCAACAACTGCGAAGACCCTCTGCCCAACTTTTCCAAGTTGCCCGGAGGCTCGGGGGCTACACCCAGTGGGTGCGCTCGCGCGCCCCCCACTCAGTCGGCGGACTCCGCGTCCGCGCCCGGCCGGGCCCTGCGCCCCTCAGCCGGCGGACTCCGCGTCCGCACCCGGTGCCCTCGACGTCACCGTCAGCTTCATCAACAACAACGAAGACCCTCCACCCAAATTTTCCAAGTTGCCCGAAGGCTCGGAGGCTACACCCAGTGGGTGCGCTCGCGTGCCCCCACTCAGCCGGCGGACTCCGCGTCCGCACCCGGCAGGGCCCTGCGCCCCTCAGCCGGCGGACTCCGCGTCCGTGCCCGGTGCCCTCGACATCACCGTCGGCTTCTTCAACAAGGCAAGACCCTCCGCGCAACTTTTCCAAGTTGCCCGGAGGCTCGGAGGCTACACCCAGTGGGTGCGCTTGTGCGCCCCCACCGGAAGCAAGCCGCGCCGGCTGTGGTCCACGGTCGGCCGTCATCGTCATCTACTTCTTCATTGACGCCCGCTAAAAACCCTTCGCGCAACTTTTCCAAGTTGCCCGGAGGCTCGGAGGCTACTGTCGGGGGGATGACCCCCGGGTAGGCCCAAGACGGCAAACGGCGCTTCAAAAACATCAGGGCGAGCAACGCCCCTCAATCCGTCTCACACTTGGCCGGGTTGCTCAACCCGGCCAAGTCCGTCAACCCGGCCAGACTCCTCAACCCGCCCGCCCGGCCGGGTCCCTGTCCGGCTGCTCTAGCCAGCCCGCTACGCAAAGTCAACCGCGACATCACATCCGACGCGACACCTACAAGACGGCCATACTGCGACCACTGTTGCTGATAAAGCACATATTGTTCACTCGTCATGCGCGACATCATCTGCAGTGTACTTTGTCCTCGGGCATTGATCTATAAAATGCCCCAGGGACAAAACTTAGCCTAGCTCCCAAGCTACACACAGCTTGGGATGTAAGCCACACTAGTTTACATCCTAAACACATAGCCATGCCTACCTAGCTTACCTCACAAGCTAGCCCACACTCATATATAAGTCAACATCCATCCATCCATCTTGGATATATACTCACTCACGCACACAAGCTAGCTAGCAAGCAAGCTAGCTAGCCATCCATCCATCCATTTGGCCAAAAGCCACTCATGCACACACACACTTGTGCATACACATGCTCATACGCATAAGGCTCTGTACTGCCTTCTATGATACAGCTCCAGGAGCAACTCTGTACGCCATACATATACCCCACATATATATTCAGACATGCAGGAGTAGGAGTATTATCTCTCCGGAGAGCTCCGAACCTGGGTAAATCACCGTGTGCTGTTTTCTCAATCCCGTCCCTTGACCTCCAAAGCAGTCTTGCCCTCACCACAAGCCACCTCGTGGCATCTGTCATCTCGCGAACCCGCCCGCGTGATAACCCCGACAATGCTGCTTGTCATCATCGGCCTCCTCCCCACCAAATTTGCCGTGCGGACCACCCTGCTCTCCCGGCGGTGGCGCCCCCTTTGGTGCCACGTCCCCCTCAACCTCACTGTCGACAACTGCCTCTGCGACGGGGATTGTAAATGCATGGCCGCAGTCTCCAAGATCCTTTCATCGCACCCTCGGCCAGCCAGATGCCTTGACATTCGCATGTTCAGTACCAACTGCAAGGTCCAACCCAAGTTCGAGGAGTGGTTATTATCCCCCGCCCTAGATGAGCTCAAGGAGCTCAGCTTTGAAGCTGGACGATGTCGCTCTCTGCCGCCGTCTGCTTCGCCTCACACCAACGCTGCACCGCGCCAACTTCAGCTCCTACTATGTTCCCCAGATTAATGTCGCGCCCTCCCTTCTTCTCCCTCAACTCAAGTAGCTCAACCTCTTCGATGTTTTCATCTCGAAGAAGGCTATGGAGCACCTGCTCCACCGCTGTACTGCGCTCGAGTACCTTCGTCTTGAGCAGAACCACGGTTTCATTAGCCTCCACATCGCCTCGACGAATCTCCAATAGATTTATGTGTCTTGCTGGCCCCGCAACAAGACATCAATTGGGAAGAGATCACTCCATCTGTTCCATGTTATGATCATTGAGAATGCGCCTTTCCTTGAGAGATTGCTTGTATCAGATCAAGAAGGTCCAACAAAAATCAGGGTCATTGACGCACCGAAATTGATAGCGTTGGCGTACTTGTCTGCCGAATTCTCCGAACTCTTTATTGGATTCGTAATCGTTCAGGTACGTCACTCATCTTCTTCTCCGTCTTCTTGAAATTCACATTTTTTAATTTATTCTTGATGTATTTACGACCGTCTTCCAGAAAATGATTCCCACAAGCTTGACCCAGTCTATGCGCATAGTGAAGATCTTGGCAATAAAATCTATTTGCCCCAATCTTGATCAAGTTGTTGGATTCCTTACATTCTTTACATTGTTTTTTGTTGTACTGCTATAGTAGCCTAGGTTAGTCATAGTGGAAAGTAACTTAGTAACTCTATGGTTACCCTAATAGCAAGTACTACCTCCGTCCTGGTTTACTCTTCCTATTTTGTAGTATCAAAATTTGACCATAGATTTAACTGACAAAATCTTAATGCATGTCACTAAGAACAATATCTTAGATTCGTATTTGAACATAATTTCAATTGGTGTAATTTTTAGTGACATGCATTGGCATTTTCTTAGGTAAATCTATGGTCAAAATTTTATACTAAATACGAGGTAGTACAAAAGTGGGATATAACGGCCCTCCACTATGTAGGCCAAAACACGTGCCAAATTCAATTGTGATGCATTTGGCATCGATGCCCCTCCATTGCTCACCTGGTGCCGCAATCTAAATCACCTACTTTGCTCTGGTGCCAAATTAACTCACGCAATGGAAAAACACTTGCATGGGAGAGAGAGAGAACTGAGGCAATAAAATAACACTTGTTTGGGAGAGTGAGAGGCTAGTGTAGTTGGTTTGATTGATTTGTTTATTCATGTGGGTTTGTGTGCACAGTGGTGCCAACTCTCTCACATCGCGAGAGCGGTGCCAAAATCTTTTGATTTGACATCGATGCATATTATTTGGCATACTTTCACGAATACGGCATCAGCCACATAGTGGAAGGCAACAAATTCCCAAGCTCTTCACGTGCTCCCAGGTAAATGAGAGGAAACAGGAAGAGAGAGATGGAGAGAGAGTGAAAAAATATCACTAGCCAGCCAACCCTATCATATGAGTGAATGATATTGGTACTTCTTGATGACACGACAATCTTATACAGCCAGCTGCTCTAATCTGTTCTCTTCTTCTGCAGATAAAAAAAGACCCGAAAGTCAAAAATATGCTGCACTATAACAATCTCATCGAATGCCTTGATCTCCATCTTACAGAAATTGATTTGATCGACTACCGAGGCAGCACATCTAAGATTAAATTGGCCAGAGGTTCTTTGTTCTGGAGGCAAGTGTGCTCAAGCTAATGAGGTTTGGCATTCTTTGGCGCAACAATGAATGGTGTGCTGATCACCGCAAGCGTCTAAGCCTAAATGACAAAGTCTCCATAGAAGCTGGATTTGTTTTTGAAACATCAAGTGGCCAGAGACTCGAAAACTTATTTGCCCATTACTGACTTGTCAGGGTGGTGGATTTTAGTTTGTACGATAATGCTGCATCCACCTAAAGTAACGAAAGTTCTTATGTAAACTTCCTAGTAATTCCCTCTTCGTAGGTGCAGCATTACTCCTAACATTTGTCATATCAGTTTGAAACTTGTAATATTGCCGTGTCCTATTCCTGTGTTTTCAAAATCCTACAAATCAAACAGGTCCTGAGTCTTTCACCAATAGCCGTCGGATCAAGATCTGACGCATACAAACCAAACTTCTCCATTTTTGCAAAAAGATGGTCGCACTTGTTCCCTATTTACAAGCAACTCCTTGTATCTCACAATCAGCCTTATCTCCTCCCCACCACAACTAGAAGGCCATGGAAAAATCTGGCGTGATGGCCGCTGCCGGCGCCGTCCACCTGCAATCTTGGTGTTCCGTGCAATGCACGGGCATCTACGCACGGGAAATTATGTCGAACACGGCTAGTTGTAAGCAGGCTAGCTCTACAGCCATGATGATAGTGACTGCAGGTGGTGAGGCTGACTATGGTATGCCGAACACGGCGCCTATACTCAGGTGTCATCTCCGGCACAAGGTCTTGTCACTTCACTGTGAGGAGCAGCACGTAATAATTTGACCAACGGGTAGTCCAGTGCTAGTACTACATTGGTAGTACTACTACTAGTACTACTAGCACCACCGTCTGGATTTAGGAGTACTACCACATCCATCTGGATTTTATTATTTGACTAGCAATATCTAATAATGCATGTCACAAAAAAAAGTACTACTCCCGCTGTAAATAAATACATGGTTTATTGTTTTATTCCTATCGGTGAGAGAACTTAATGTCTTTTTGCTAATTAATAGGATTACATGCAATGAACTAAACACTGCATGTCATGTTTGGTAGTCCCAAGTCGTTGAAAGCATGCACGGCCTACATCTCTCATTGGTTGATACGTCACGAAATAAGAAACGAGGAGCGAGTTAATGTACCGTGCCTAAGTGTTTTGGGATTATTTGGTTTTTGTAAGGTGACTTACACAACATTGTTTTTCATGCATTAACATTTTATTAGTTAAATCAAAGGTCAAAACTTGGCGCAAAATTCTAAGGGGACCAATAAACAAGTAAACATCAAACTTCTATCGTTTGGCCCCAACTAGAGGTCCGGTGAGATGACTATACTGCACCGGAACGGAGGGGGACGCATCTTCACTGACTTACTGCAACTGCCTTTGGGTGAATGACACGTGGGCCCAACGGGTGGCTGGCCCACCTGTCATACAGCCAATGGCAGGTGCAGTGAGGGCCAAGGAGTAGATGGCCAACACGTACGTGAATTCAACACAGTCTGCACTTCTCATACAAAGGCACCTCGCCAATCCAATCCAGTACGAAATCCTACGCACCTACGCACGCTAACCAAGGGAAAGAGTGATCACTCGAATCGCAAGATCAGATCAGTTGACTATACGCTAAGCTAGACCCATGGAGGCGATGAGCGCGAGCATTAGCCGGCTGTGCCAGATGGTCCACGACGCCGGCCTGCAGCCTGGTAACCAGGAACGTCTCCAGGTAGTGCTTGAGGCCGCCAGGGCGCGGGGCCGCTTGGACAACAACTTTGTCTCCTTGTTCGACGAGGTCCTCATCGATTTCCTCGACAAGTTCACCATCATCAAGAAGCTCGCGGACGACCTTGACGTACACCTCCAGCCGATGCACCCAGGCTCTGCGATGTCCGCCACCCTCAATGGCCACTATGGTGACAACCTCTTCGACGTATTGGTGGCCTTGCGACTGCCCGCCATCGCGCCGGAGAATTTCCACCTCGTGGTCGCGCTCGCCGCGCCGCGCCTGGTGCAACAAGAAACCATCAACATAATCACCCACGTCTACGCACAAATCGTCCACGAGGACTACTACATGCAAGAGGAGGACGATAGGACGTTGGCCTTCTTGGACCGCAGGGCAATCTTGGATGACATTGTTCAGAAGCACGTTGATCTCGCCGCCAACGCCACTGCTCCTCACACGTCGGTTGGTGACCCGGTGCACTAGGTCGTGAGGATGTCGGTGATGGATCCATATGTTTTTTATCTTTCCATCAAATGCATGTAGTAGTATATGGTACTACAAGTAATTATCTTACCTTTCGCATCAAATTCATAATTTTCGTACGTACTCCATGCATGAACCGCGCCAGAACCAAACTTCTCATTACTATTGGGAAAATCGTTATTTCTATCTAGCGGTCACGCCATGGAGTAGAACCAAATTTTACAAGTTACAAGTTCAAAAGGAAAAGCCTGCCGTGTTCGTGTCGCACACCCACACGGTTGGTCCGGCACGCCACTCAAGGGGGAATGCGTGCAGTGTTGCATTTTCACTTACAAGTGGGACCACAGTTGAGCAAACCGACTATCGGCAAACACCCACCCCGCCCACCGCGCGATGGCTAAGAAAACGGGAGGGAGAAGAGATGGTTGTAGCATGGACTCCAAGAAAATTGGTGTCGGATGGGAGTCGTGTGGGTGGTGTGTGCCGTACTGCTAGACGTGAATGCTAGTTATGACCCATGCCACCCCACTATATCGAGCTGATATCTCGGTGCTGGTTACGTTGAACAAATTTCCTGGAGTCCGTCCTCAGCCCTCCTCTATCTCTCTTCTCTGCCAGCCAGCGGATGCACGGAGCCCATCCTCTGTTTGATCATATGCAGTCCCACATGTCAGTGAAAATGCAAGAGGACCCACTGAACCTGCACATCTTTCACCTTGATGTGCTGGTGATGAAAAAAATATCCAATAAAGATCTTATGTGGCCGCTTTTGGAGTTACACAAGAGTAGTAAGATTCTATTTACAGTTTAACCCAAGATGCACATCACGTGGCTTCAACTACTACTCTATTTTCTTGCATGACACGACATGGATGCTGGATGTCCCACGTGTCGGCAAAAGGAGGAAGAACCTGACCAAGTCTTCAGTTATGCTCTCGGATTAGACTAGTTGTGCTAACTTAAAATTTTATTGTGTAGAATGGATGCAAGTTTTGGTATTCCGAAGAAGAGTACATCGATATATTGATAGAGCGCAATTTAGTAGATATTCTAGCACTTTTAGCTAGCATAGATGCTAGAGATAAGACTAGTGCACTTGTTGATAGAATAGAGGCTAGACATGACACTAGATGCGAGGAAGCAATGTCTACTTCTTTACACTTGAAGAAGAAAGAAGCACGCAAGATCGAGCCTCAGCAGATCAACAATGAATGCATCGAGAAGGCACTAATCCAACTTATAGGAGCAGTTATGGAAGTTGGATATCTTCTAAAATGTATTCTAGTGGTTCTTGTTTTCTTTGGTCTTGCTTTTCTAGTCAAATTTTGGTGATGTATTTCCATGTACCAAAAAATCAATGATGAAAAAAAAGATATGTGTTTGCAAAGAAAAATGTACGCGGCCGGGATGCGTCCGCGCGTTCGGCGCACGACCACCGCATCAGAGAAATGTCCCGGACATGATCCCATTTCCCTACGCAAACGGATAGAATCCGGGCAAAACGGAGGTCCGTTTTGGGTCATGCTTTGGATTGGCCTTACAAGTGGGACCGCAATTGAGGAAATCGACCATCAGCAAACCTCCACCTCGCCCGCCGTGCGATGGCTGAGTTAGAGAAACGATGAGGTTGAAGAGATTGCGGTAACACGGACTCCAAGAAATATGGTTTCAGGTGGAAGTCATGCTGGTGGCGTGTGTCGTACTCCTGGACGTGAATACTTGTTATGGCCCATGCCAGCCTACTACTCCTACTACTTATATAGTAGTAGTATCGAGGATTCGAGGTGCTGGTTACATACAACAAACACATTAACATAGGGCCCACCTCTCACTATGGCCAAATTTCCTGGAGTTTGTGCTAGGTTTAAAAGTGTTCTTTGTGAGGGTGGGTGGCTGGTCTCAAGTTTAAAACTTGTTGTATTACGTATACATAGACGTAGAGATAGTGCAGCAGTTCTAAAAGTTTGAACCCAAACATCAAAATGCAATTTCTAGTGGACTCATCCGAGGACCTAGGATGATGGGATTCATAGCTACAGTAAAAACACCCGCCCGACGTGCAAAGAATGTGAAGCTAGTACAAATAGTGTACTACTATTGTTGATTGGCCTCATCTGATAACCTGTTGCAATGCACGCACAATTATGTATTCGGAAAATATATTTTTGCCTCGTCACATCACTCACTCAGAGAAGCGACTCGAAAGCCATTCATAAATTTAGTAAGTTTATCACAGGCATATCATTTTATTACATACAACAGGTCATCAACCCACATCGACAACGAGGATACATTATAAATACTAAAGTTTTCATCACACAACAAATAACAAGAAATGAACTTCAGCTCAACCAATCCTCGGTGTTGGAAATGCTAGCTTTGAACCACAAGTGATTCTCTGGTAAGGGCCATCTATTGTCAATCTCGAGACCAACACATGACTGATCATCTAGGCTGAAGTGGCCTACTATATCAGTACCAGGGTAGGGAACAACCAAAATGTCCGAGGTGTGGATAGAGTTGCTTCTCATAAATGGTAGTAACGTTGTGTCAACAGCAGTTGGATCGCCTTTCACCATCATTGGATAGTTTTGTCCAAGGAAGAGCGAGTTTTCTCCAAGACTATCAATACTGTACCAGGGAGAAGGTGTTGGCGCTAGCACACTAGTATCCATCCCGAATACCATGCAACGGGTGTTGGAATAGGTCTAGAGAGTGCGGCCATGAGAGACAACATGTGCTCCCTCAGTAGTAACATCAGCAGTGCGTTGTATACATACAAGAAGGGGTGATCCATCGGAATAAGTTGCCAGGTGCCACGGAGGATATGGCCCATGCTCGTCCTCATGCTCGTCATCATCACCATCGTTATCTCCCCCTTGGTTATAAAAAATTTCAAGTATAGGTGGTGTAATGTTCACAGGACCTTGGAAACACAAGAAGAAGGTTAATTAGTAAAGGGAAACTTGCTAACCCGCATGCATGTGGATGAAACAATTAGAATTACGGTGGAAGACAAACGTACCGAACTACGAGGATCCCATGCAAAAACAGTGTCATGAGTGGTGGAAGCAAACACAAAACCCTCGTATTGAATTGCATCACAGTACACATCCGTGTAAAGAAACGGATTTTTGAGCAATATCCATCTAGTCGAACCACGAAGGACGGCAACAAGCTTGTTGAAGATAGCAACAACTACATAGTTCCTGTAATTCCAAGAGCGGTTGGTAACTCGACAAATTGCTATCTTCCGTAGAAGACAGTCACCATGATTGTATTTGAACGTGCGTAGAATATCGGTGTGCTCAACCTCTGGGCAGTCTGCTGAGATTTTTTTGAAGTGGAACCCGATGACAAGTGTACACATTCACAAGTTCCCACTCGCAGTTGTACCCAATATAAACAACCCAATATCCATTTGTGCCTACCCAAGCCTTGCCCTCAAGTGATAGCATCTTAACATCATACGTATCATTATCAAGTGGAATCAACTTGCACAAGGCAAGGCCTCCGTTGTCCCCGCGCCAGTCAGCAGGGTCACGGTGAAGAAGATAGGGTAGATCAAACCGCTCCTGGACCCTTGGGTTCCTTGTAATGATTTTATTAGTTGAGTCGAGAATGGTCTTGAATGATCCTTCCATGCTAGCCGAGGTGATGACGTCGCACCGATCAATGAGTTCCTCCACCATGTCATCTTTCAGATCAGGGAAAGAATAACGTGGTCGTTTCCGGCCTGTTCCCTCCATGGAGAGGACAATTGAACAATGGCAGAAGGAAGGGTGAAGGCAAATGGAGGAGGAAGGAAGAACGTGCGACAATAGTTCCAAATTGAGAGGGAAAGGCGAAGAGTCGGTGAATGGTTGCCAGTTTGCCACGGTACACGAAAAGGCGCCCCGGCCTACACATCCGCTCGGAAATACTAGTAGAAAAGGACTCGCTGTCATCTCACTGACATGTTGGAACGGGACTACATGTCAATGAAACGTGGTGTGTAATTTCTTGTGCAAAATGTGATATGGCCGCGTTGGCCCGAGGTGCCGCATTAGTTATCGACCTTTATTTTTTTAATGGGGTGCCGTTCAGTTTTGAAGCACGACTAACTGCTACTGTATGCAGAGAAAATACAAACTACTCTACCACTACTCCACCTCTAGTAGTAATAGTATAAAA
This sequence comes from Triticum aestivum, assembly GCF_018294505.1. Classification (NCBI taxonomy): domain Eukaryota; kingdom Viridiplantae; phylum Streptophyta; class Magnoliopsida; order Poales; family Poaceae; genus Triticum; species Triticum aestivum. Next base: position 289,536,607 of record NC_057798.1, on the reverse strand, counting down.
AAGATATATAGGTTGGAGCTTTAGCGCTTTCTTGCTAAGGGATGCCCACTTGCTTCTCAAACTATCACCCTCTCTCCAGATCTAAAAAAGATGGCCTCTCTCTCCCTCCTCACCGGTGGTCACAGATCCGCCGAGGAAGAAAAGGATGTGCATCATTGACTCACTCGTCGTCGGTGAGCGAGGTCACACACTGAAAACAAGGTCGTCCTCTCAGAACTAGCGCCAGCGTGGGATGGCCTCCGTCCCTAATCTTGCTGCCGTAGTGTGTGCGGAGGACGACGACCACGAGAAAAGCCACTTCCCGCCGACCATCGGGTATGCTACCTCTTTTCGAACCATACCCTTGTTCTATTGCCCCATCTGCCATGTCGCTGCATGTGGATCTTTTTCCACTCCACCATCTTCCGAATTTGCTATCCTCTGCTCTGCTGGTCACGCAGACGAAAACCTTAATTTGCACTATTAAAGGAAACCCTACTTCATGCAGACTAATCCATGTCTGGGTTGAATAAGGAAAGGAAGGGAGACTGTACTGTCCAAGAGAGTAGGCATCGAACCCGCATCTAGGTTGAAAAAGGGAAAATCAGTAGCTAAGGAACCAGTCTTGTGTCTCTTTGTTGAAGAAGGGTAGAAAGGCATGACAATGCAATAGAGAATGACCAGGTCGATTGGTTTGTTGTCCTCACATAGGAAAAAGGTGGCTAAAGAGAACAAAAATGGGACGTAATCCACATATGCTGCCTGGATATTTGTTGCTCTGGGAAACCATACCTCCCTCACCACTCTATGCGTCCGTGGAGGTACATCGTACTGGTGCGCCCATTGTCCGAATGGGCCTCGCATGCTCTTATTGCCACTTTTTTGCTGTTAGTATAACGCCAACAGTCAAGTCAAGCAATGCTACTGCTAAAGTGATGCCACATTTAACTAATGCCGCACTCAGTCTAATGCCACCGATAAATTTAAGCAATGCCATTTAATGTCACTTTAGCTGTTGATTGTGGATGTATTATATATTTTTCAGCTAAGGCATTCTAATGCTGTTGCACAGCTAGTATACCAATGATGAAACTGGTTACTACCTTCAGATTTTGCACTGTTAATGCTTATAGATTACATACCTCAGTTTCATGAGATAAGTAAATTTTTTTGTACAGTGTCACCAAAATGCCAAGGCGCTGATGTCATTTTATTTTGGTTAAACTGCACAAAAAATTATGAAGACAAGAGGAAAGGTCAAGAGTGGGCACCTCCTCCTCCGGCTGTTCTCTTGATTCATTCGATCAAGTTTTTATGTTTGATCGATTATCAAGATTGGGATAGCAATTTTTAAGGTCCCCCCGAGTTCGAAATGATATTTGCCTTGGAGGTACATGGTTTGCAATTATTTTATACTGTCATTAGTTAATAATGCTAGTTACCTTCAGACTTTTGTATTTGGTTTAATGCTCATGGACAGCTACTATACCAATGTTGAAACTTGTTACCTTTACATTTTTTATTGTTAATTCTTATAGAAATCTTCTAGTGCTAGAGTTTATTGAAATCTATTTAGTAAAACCATTGTACTGTACCCTGTAATAAAATAACTACTCTACTGTTGCACTAGCCACTTGATTAGTGTATATTTGTAGTATTCGAATGGTGTTGCATTATCGTATGGACATAAATAAAGTGTGGCAAGCTTTCCCAGATATGTGCTCAAGAAAACTACTACACGTTTGGGTACTTTAAATTGAACCACGAAAACGTCTTATGGTAAGGAACAGAGGGTGTAGAGTTCACTCAAATTATCCAGGTAAAGCTAGTCACACCTTTGTTAAAATTAATGTTCATTATGTTATCGGAGGAGGTCTGTATGTTTGTCTCTAATGCCTGTCGACTACATACCTGACATCATGATGTAATGTTAAGTCATTTCCTTTTGTACAGTGCCACTGATTTGTCAAGGCGGTGATGGCATTTTATTTTAGTTGAACTGCACAAAATATGTTTAAAAGACAAGGAAAGTTCAGGAGTCGATCATTCTTTCATAAAGAACTATATATGCCTTTCTGACATTAGCCGTTGTTGCCTTATTTATTCCTTCAAACAGGTGGTTAGAAACAGTCTTGCTACCTTTTCCTGTTAAGAAATTGAAATGGTTATATTTGTGAGTCTATGCTTCAACTAGTGTCATTTTTACAGTAATCACACTTTCAATATCTATGCAAACAGGGATGCTCGATTTTAGTGGAACTGCACAAAAAGCCCAACTGGTTCGACATTAGGAGCATGTTTTCTTCCAAACCTTTATATCCAATTGGTGGCACTATGAGCTGTTCATTACGAAGGTACATGGTTTACTACTATCTTGCTACTCTTTTTGTACTGTCATTAGATAGTAATACTAGTTGTTTGCATGTGAATTTATTGGCAGGGTGGACCTACATTGGAGGTGCAGGACAGGATTCAATGATTGGATGCTCAATTTCGGTTGTATCGATTTCACCTCTTCCATCCCGACGAACATGGATATCCTTGGTCTGATGAATAATAGACGCTATATTTCTGCTCTGAACCAGCAAATCAATTCAGTATGAAATTGTCCAGGGCAAAATATGACTGTATCAAATTGTTCAATGCAAAAACATGACAAATGCTAAGCAGAAGAGACATGTTTAAACCAAAAATACAAGGTGGGGTATATGTTTACTAGATGCTTGATATTTGTGCAGACAGAGATGTCTGCCCGTTGCTATTTGGCAAACAAACAAAGTCACCGCAATTTTGGTTGAACTGCACAAGAGAATAGTATAGTCACTGCATGTAGTGCCATATGAGAATAGACACAGAAAGATTGGATAGTCACTTCATGGACTATAGAAAAGTAGTACTGTACTATTTATTGGCCAACACTAGGTGCTTCATTGCTTTGGTATGATTATATAATGCACATCATTTTGCCTAACTTAAAGTTTGTATTCCAAAAATAGTCTCGCCATGTGATCGAGAGAAGACCAAATCATATTGCAGTGGATGTTCCTCCATCATGTGTGGTTCATTCTCATGGTTCCAGCTATTGGCGAAACCACTTATGTTTGCAAGAGGAATTGTAGACTTCACAAACAAATTTGTCTTTCAGTCTGTACTGAAGTTGGCTAAGAGAAGCATCCATGTTAGTAGGAAGAACAGATGTTTTTTCTAGATCTTTGCTTTTGGAGCTACATATTTGTATATGATAGATGAATCATTGAGATGCATTAACATGTTGATCTTATGTATGGGAATCGTGCTAGCTGGTTTTAGTTGCAACGCAAGATCCGAAGTGGCTGATCTTTGCTTTTATAGCTACATATTTGTATATGATCTATGAATCATTGAGATGCATTCATAGTTCCTTATTTCTGTTCGCTCAGTGTTTACAAGTTACTGATTGATCACCAACTAGCCTATCAATGCGCTCCTGGCAGTTTTAGTTGTGACGCAAGATCCGAAGTGGCACTTTTTTGAATAAAAATGCCTACCTCTGAAGAAACTCACAAGCGGCTCTGAATAAAATGCCATGCAAATCTGAAGAAACTGCCAGCAAAAACATTCACAAATGCATTATCTCCCAGCTAACGTTCATCAACTAATGCGATCATACACATACACCATCCGACCTACTCGATCCTACACGTACACTATCCGACCTACTCGATCCTACACGGATAAATAGCGGATCGTGCATGTACTACCTCCTTTCCGGTTTGCAGGGCTCAATTCAAGAAATGACCTACCTGATCCTACACAAATAAATAGCGGATCACGCAGGTACTAGTACTACCTCCTTTCTAGTTTGCAGGGCTTAATTCAAAAATCTCACAAACCAAGGTGCTCCCTCCGTCCGGGATTATTAGTCCCGTGAGCAAAGCAGCAAGACCAAGGCATAGCAATAATAACTGCATGCAGAAGTTTAAGCCTAATTAATTCTAGCGATTTAAGTGGCTGCATGCGTGCCCTCGGCTGCGACTCATTGCATGCTGCTCCGTGTACTGGCTGCGAGCGATTTTGAATGCCTACATGTAGCCGTCCGTAGTTAAGACAGCTAACTGATGTGAAAAAAGATGCACTTTAATTGTTACGGGCCTTTTAAATCTGTGGAATCATTATTAACAAGGAGGGACATGATTCGAGTGCACTCGTTTGACAGTCATGCCGGCGTGCGACCCAACACGAACGGGATGGGACGACACAGTCATAATTTCAGTTTCTCTAGTTTTCCACAGCAAGCTGGCGCGCTAAGCCATGCCTGCTTATGCATTGAATTCTGATGACCGTCACGCTACCTTACACCTATAAGTATTGTTTCCCGGCCTTCTCCGGTGGCACCGTGACCCAACTCGCCATATCCTCATAAGCCCCCAATGGCCCGATGTCGCTCGCCACTTATCCTCGCTCTCGCCACGTCCGCCATACCCCCGCCCGTCCGCGGTAGGCGAGGCCAGAGGCGGTCACTGCCGGATCTTGTGTTCGGTTTTTCACCGGAAGGAAGATGGAGGAGGAGGCATTCTATCGGTCTTTAGATGGTAATGCGGAGATCGAGGACTTGCTGGAGCGTGACTGCCTGGTGGAGGAGCAGGAGTTGTTGCAGCGCCACCGCCTGGCAGAGGAGCAGTGTATCACCGATTTGCGCCGCCAGCGGGACATGGAGCAGCAGCGCACCGACGCTTTGAGTCGCGAGCAGAGTGCCAGCAACTGGGCCGACCACGTGGAGGCCGACGCCCGGCAAATAGCCCTGGAGGCTGTCGAGCACACCCGCGTTCACGACGCTGATATTTACGACCATCTCATCAGGTGGGTTTCCCGCTTAGAAGCCAAAGCTTCGGTGGACCATGGCGACATGGAAAGGGCAATGCGCGGGATCAACATGCCCTATCGCACCTCTGGCAAGTCCGAGGCGAGGCGGAGGATGCTGTGCCGGTGATTAGCGTGTACCGCAGATGGCGGCCAACATCGTCTAGTTAGCTAAGAGTAAGTTAGTACTTGTACGCTACTAGAGTATTAGTGGGAGTAGATAGTTAACTTGGCTATGATGGTTGTCAACATGGAAATTCAGTACTCTATATGTGGATCAGACCTGTTACTTTGCTCTGAATGTTGAACTTTCCGCTTGAATGTATGGAATGGGCTGTTATTTTTTTAAATGGGTTGTATTTGTCCTCCATGGGTTTAGAGGCTGACTTGTGGGCCTACCAAGTTGACGCGTACACAATCAGGAGATGATTGTACGTGGTGAGGATGACAGCTGGGACCCGCCAAGGTCATGGAAGTACACAAGAAAGTGCCTCCTTATTTCAATCCAATAAAAAAATCGCTCCTCCTAATGGATTTCTGACATCTGGGTCCCATGCCATTGTCAACGTAGTCAATAAACGAGAGAATTGCACAACGAGCGGCTGACACTAGGGACCCAGCAGCTTGCCCCGTTATTTTTGTTTTGGGTTAATTTGATAAATGCCACTCCAAATCTGGTGTTTCCGAGAAATGCCACTGCAATTTCCAAACTTTGAAAAATGCCATTTCATGCCATTTCAAGTGGCATTTTTCGAAGTCTGGAGTGGCGTTTTTCAAAGTTTTCAAATTGCAGTGGCGTTTTTCAAAGTTTACAAAAATTGCAATGGCATTTTTCAAAGTTTGGAAATTACAGTGGCATTTTTATGAATCACCATAATTGGAGTGGCATTTATCTAATTTGTTTTTGAGACGGAAGCAGGGTGTCAACTGGGCTGTGAGGGGCACTCTGGCCTATCTAGACAGCCTTTTCTTTTATGTTTACCATAGACCAGCCAAGTAGTTTTTTTTCTTTCTGAAAATGGCTAGCCCAGTTTTTTTGTGATTTGTCAAGTAAGTCGCTTTGTCAGGCCTGTTGGGCTGCAAATCTTTCAAGACGAGGAGAGCTTCATTCGGCTGGCTGAGAAAATGGCCTATCAGTAATGAGAAATGGGCTGTACATTTTTAAAACACATCAAACCAGCAATTAGTTTCAAATTTCTTTTTTTCATTTCGAGATTTTTAAATTGCATTGATTTTTATGCGTGGACAATTTATTGGATTTTATATTGATATACATTTATTTTTAAATCAGTTTGAATGTGACTCGAAATTTTGGGATTAAAAATAGTTTGGACCGCATCGAAATATGCAAAATTTCGTATACTTTTTTAACCATGGCCACAATATGGGCTGTAATGCTAACAAAAAGAATATGGGCTCCAAAGAAACCTTAAGAATTAGCAAATGGGCTGTAAATTATTAGAAATAATGGCAGATGGGTTGTATGCTGTTTTCCACATATTTGAGGCTTTCCTAAAAAAGGTTGACGCACAAGCAGTGACTGTTGGATGTCCATCCAACGGCCGTCGTGCTTCTTCAATCTCTGCTCTTCCTGCTCCAGTCGCTCAAACAAGCACTGGCGGGACTGCCTGCTCCCTCCTCCTCGCGGCTAGATATGCTGCCGCACAGGCCTCACCGGCCCACCGTACTCCCATCGCTGGCCTAGCCATCCCTCTACTAACCCACACCTGCTGTTATTCTCCGGCGACGGCAGACGAACAAGTAAACACTCGTACAGTCGTACTCCCCTCCGTGTGGGAAACAACTACCGAGTCTTCCCTGGCACCGTATCGTTCCCTTCGTAGACCTCGCCGTCGTGCACCGCCCTGGTGCTCTCGGCACGGCGTGGTCAACATGGTCAACGACCGACATGTATCTGAAGTGGACTGTACGTGGAGAGGCTGACAGCTGGGTCCACGGCCGAACGCAAGGAAATGCCTCCTTATTATGTGAAAAATAATGATTCCTCCACCTGACATCTGGGACCCACCGAAAGAGCCTCTATATTTCGCGAAAAAAATGTTACCGCCCCTGAGAGGTCGGACCCACCAGCTATATCTTTGCACGCAAGGAAGTACCTCCTTATTACGTACAAAAAAATGAATACCCCCCTGCTAGCTGAGAGCTAGTATAGTGGGCCTACTAAGTTGACGGGGACGGAGGGCTTTGTCAACTTAGTCAATATGCACGATTCTAGCTCCAGTGACCGTATGATGTACATCCAACTGCCGTAGTGCTTCTGCAACCTCTGGTCTTCTTGCTCCAGCCGCCCAAAGCAGCGCCGGTCATGCCGCCTGCTCCTGCCTCCCGTGGCCGGCTGTGCTACCGCAGAGGCCTCACCACCCCCATACTACTCCCACCGCTAGGCAGGCCATCCCTCCACTCAACCACAGCCCCTGTTATTCTGCGGCGACAGCAACCTCGCAACGCAGCCGAACCCGTGAACCCTCGTACTCCTCTTCGCATGGTCATCCACTGCCGTGTCTTCCCCGGCTCTGTGTCGCCCCCTTCCTAGGCCTCACCATCGTCCATGGACGTGGTGCTCTCGGCGCGGCGTGGTCAATGTTGTCGACGACCGACTTCCATCGGAAGAGTACTGTATGTGGAGAGGCTGACAGCTGGGTCCACGGCAACCTCAAGGAAGTGCCTCCTTATTACGCATAAAATATTTAATCCTCCACCTGACAACAGGGACTCACCGGATGGGCCACCATATTTCGTGAAAAAAACGTTTCCCCCCTGACTGCTGGGGCCCACCGGACGGGCCACCGTATTTTGCAAAAAAATGTTCCCCCCGCTGTCAGCTCAGACCCATCGGAAGTGCCTCCTTATTACACAAAAAGAAGAATACCCCCCTGCTAGCTGGGACCCACCATGGTGGGAGGCTGACTTGTGGGCCTAGTAAGTTGACGGGGACAGAGGGCTTTGTCAACTTAGTCAATATGAACTATTCTAGCTCGAGTGACCGTACGATGTCCATCCAACGGCCGTAGTGCTTCTTCAACCTCTGGTCTTCTTGCTACAGCCGCCCGAAGCAGCACCGGTCTTGCCGCATGCTCCGCCTCCCATGCCCGGTTGTGCTGTAGTGGAGGCCTCACCGCCCCCTACTATTGCCACCGCTGGCCAGGCCCTATGGCAATGGCAACCTCACATCACAGCCAAACTAGCCGACCTAGCGAACCCTCCGTGCGGGGTTCCCCTATCGCGTCTTCCTCGGCTCCGCGTCGTCCCCTTCCTAGGCCTCGCCGTTGTCCACCGCCCTGGTGCTCTCGTTGCAGTGTGGTCAACACGGTCAAGGAACGACTTTCATCGAAAGAGTACTGTAGGTGGAGAGGCCGACAGCTGGGTCCATGACGGCCGCAAGGAAGTGCCTCCTTATTATGCACAAAATAATTATTCCTCCACCTGACAGCAGGAACCCACCGAACGGGCCACAGTATTTCACAAAAAAAACATTTCCCCCCTAACTGGTGGGACCCACCAGCTACATCTTTGCACGCAAGGAAGTGCGTGCAGGCAAAAAAACAAAAGATTTGCCCCCTTACTATTGGGACCCACCATCTACATCTTCGCATGAAAGGAAGTGCCTGATAGTCGGGACGCACCTAGTCGAAGCGTATGTATTGTCATTCTGGTCGTGAACGTGTACGTACATACTGGTCAATGTAGAGGCGCGCACGTGTCGTAGTAGAGGCACGCATGTAGCATGTACACGTACGACATCGATCAGTGTGCAAGAAAGAAAATACGGCCACATACGTACATACAGGCAGGGTCTCGAACGCCTACTCACACATACGTATTGCTAGGGCTCATGTACATGGCTGGGTCGTAATGGAGAAACAGTGTCGTCGTCGTGTTCACGGGGAGCCAACCGGCTGGGTCGCAATAGAATGCATCGTTGTGTTCATCGGGAGGGCTTGGACGGAACAACCGACGGAAATGAGACCTGGCATACCGCACAATGGAGGAAATGGCCTCGTGTTCGACCGGCCACATTCGAAACGGGATCCTGTTCATCGCGAGGGCTCTGGCATACTGCAAAACGGAGGAAACGGACTTGTGTTGGAGCGCTACAGTCGAAAGGGGGGTCCTCTTCATCGGGAGGGGTGTGGCGTACCGCAAAACGGGACTCCACGAGATACTGTTCATCTCCACTGTCGACCTCCTCTAGCTTCCACATGCTACTGTTCATCCACCGTCGACCTCCTCCAGCCTCCACCTACGACTGTTCATCCACGGGCTCCTGTTCATCCAGCCTTCACTGCGCGCTACTCCACCGGCTACTGTTCAACCAGGCCTCTCAATGGGCTCCTGTTCAACCACCCCTCCACGGGCTACTATTCATCCAGCCCTCCACCGTCTACTGTTCATCCAGCCCTCCACGGGGTCGTCCTGTTCATCCAGCCCTCCACGGGGTCCTTTTCATCCTGCCCCAACCGACTCGATCGATCGGGGTCCTGTTCATCTAGAGGCAACACCACGGGGTCCTGTTTATCCACCCCCGCCGGGAACTGTTCATCCAACCCCCCCAACAATGCTCACTGTTCATCCGGAGGCATCATCGATCGGCTTCAGCTAGCAAAAGTAGCGAAGGAATCACTCGATTGGGTTAAGTTAACAGCCATCGATCGATCGCTCGGGTTCAGTAACGTGTAGCCTGCAGTGCAATCGCTTGGGTTCATTAGGCGAATGCCTCGCTCAGGTTCAGTTAGAGCCCAACGCCTCGCACCCACGCGCGTGCGTGTGTACGAGAGAAATGCGCAAACCTCCATGCATCGCTCGGCCCCGACCACCCACCGTAAACGGGAACACCCTGATATTTTCCTCGCCCTCGCTTCTACCACGGTTTTTCCGTCATGGACGGTCCAAAGAATGTCATGCAACTGCGTCTTCGGCCCTCCGAGGATGAAAAGCCCATTTTCTGTCATGATTTTTTTCATAGAAGTAGGAGCCCACCACATCAATGATGATACCGGGTTTTGTCACAATTATCATCATAGAAGTGTCATAAGTATAACTGGAAAAAAATTCGTTCGGCCCAAAATGTCACGGATTTGTCTTTTTTTGTAGTGTATCCAGGTGGAAGTTATGTGCACACAAGAAGAGAACAATTCGATTTGGCATTTGGGATGAGGGTAATTATCTACGTATGGATACATAGGTGACCTTAAACGTGTATGTGCGAGATGTATACATGTATACATGGGATGTGTATGTGCGCGCGTGCATGATCAAACAAAGAAGAAATAGAGATGGATCGGTATGATAATATGCATGCATGTGAGAGTGGAGGGAAGAATGCCCGATAATTGAGCATGTGTTTTTGTGTTTAAGAGATAGTGGCGTGGGCTGGAGCATGCATCTATGGCGAGCAGAGGGAGCGTGATAAAATGATTGTGCAAAAGAGATCAACCTATAGATGCATGTATGGAGAGACACATAGCATGCATGATAGGAAGCCAGAGTGCGTGCGAGAAAGAAATGTTGGCGGAGAAACTACAGATAGATAGAGAGATAGGGATCCTAGCTAGAGGGACATCGGCTAGTTTGTGTGTTAGAGATGACCGCCGAGTGGTGAAGTTATGTGTGTGAGAGAGAAAGATAAAAATAGGGCGCATGAATGCAGGTAGAGAGAAACATATATAGTGTGCGTGATAGGAAGCAAGAGTGAGGGCGAGAAAAGAAGGTTGATGGAGAAACAGATAAATAGAAAGATAAAGATGTTATCTAGTGTGTGTTAGAGATAAGATTCGAGTGGATCAGAAGGCTGAGTTATGTGTGTGGGTGTGAGAGAGATAGAGAGAGGGTGCATGTGAGTCACATGCAAACAAATATAAGAGGGAAATGAGATCCCGTCAGACGGAATTTTGTGTTTGTCAGAGACAAAGATATTTCACAACCAGAGTGATAGCTAGAGAGACATATCAGGGGACGCAAGATATATCTAGGGAGAGAAAGAGTGTGTGAGCGACATACAAGAGAATGTGGAGAGATATGAGACCCTGGGAGACAAAGTTTGTATTTGTGTGTGGGAAAGAAATAATTAAGAGGAAGCAGAGTCGTACCTTCTCATAGCTAAGGAGCGCAAGACATCTCTGTGTGAGAGGGGGTGTGTGATTGGCACACATGGGAATAGTAGAGGAGATGAGTCCCCGGGACACGAAGTTTGTGTTTGTGTGACAAAAAGAGATTTCACAGGGAGAATCATAGTTAGAGACACATATCAGGGAGCGATGTATACTTAGAGAGAGATAGAGTGAAGGTCGACGGAGAGAGTACCGTCAGTGTGTTATGAAGATAAAACATCATTGTCAACATACAAGTGCACGAGAGATATTCGAGAGACGATGAAGGCGTAGAGGTCTAGAGATATATATAAGCATGAGTGGTAGCTATATGAGATGAATATATGGATTAAAGGGGATTCAACTATTTAAACTAGAGACCACGACATCGATAATATCATAACAAAAATTAGTTTATCAAACATGCATATTCATTTGAATTTGGGGACATGTGTAATGTTATATAGTTTATAAATATTAGTGATCCGGAGATTCTTTAATTAGAGACAATGCATGGTTTATCTGCAATTAATGTCTAAACAGGATTACACTATATGTTGCATGTGTGAAACATATTATACATGTTTTAGAAAAAAAAGAACCGCATGAAACACACATTAATTGGAGACAGTTTGCGAGGAATGCATACATTGGATTTCAACATAAAGTGGTTTCAAATATTTGAAAATCCAAATTAAGATGGATCCAGCTTTATGAATCTGAGATCATGCCATTTGTAAACCATTTTTATGTATAAAGGGTGTTATGCTTTTGAAAGTATATATAAAAAATGATGTATATAGATTTGTATTCAAATACAAAATTTATCCTGCCCGAAAAAATACAAACTGGATTCGAATTGAGTTGGTACGGTAAATGTGCCCTCTTTCTCTGCAAAAATTTGAACGAAGCAGGGAAAGTCGCAGTAACCGCCTGAAACCAAAATCTACAAGATGGAAATTACTTCCTATCCTGACACACAAAGCCTATCGGCTCGATTTCTATAGGTTTCGATAGGGGTAGGCTTGTAATTTCATCCAAATGTGACATAACCGCCTCCGCCTCTCACCTCCCCGTATCTCATACTTGGTGGGTGCAAAGACACAGTTTCTCCTTGGTCAAAATCGCCTCTAACCTCCCTCCCCGATTCATACACGGTGGGCGCCAAAACAAACTCGTGTCGGCCGAAATATCCATCGGCAAATATTTGGTGCATGCAAGATTACCGTCCTACCCCAACCGACTATTATTGCTGTGATGTATGAAATTTTGAACGGGGGCTAAGTTTGTAAATTTCCTCACATTTGAGACAGCGTGCCTCGAAGACATGGTTCCCCCCTTCCTCTGTCCCTCCATTTCCCCATTCGTACCCCATGGGCGCCAAAACACCCTTTCCACCGCAGTCTCCTCCATCTGCCACCTCATCCACCGTTGTGCAACTCCACCATGCTGGAGCTGATGCCCCGATGTCGTCGTCCATAAGAGATCGACCTCTCTCATCCATGTCTTTGGACCAGGATCCTTGATTCACGTCCTCTCGCTTCATCCGTGTCACCGTCCTCCTTCCCAAGGCCGCTTGTACGACCGTCTCGTCCATCGCACCGGAATATTTCCCTCGCCCCACCGTCTGCCCTCCTAGATCTACTTCCATGCTGCCGATAGCCATCGCTACCGCAGCACCGTCAAATTCTCAGTAGATGTATACAGGGCGCCACACCAGAGGCGATACTCTTTCGTATCTGCTCAACTTATTTATCGTAGCAAGAAAATAAATTGCCATTGCTTAGGATCTTACTTGTTAGATGAAAGCAAACATTGGTTGCGAAGTTTCCTTTGTCCGGTTTGCACCTTCAGATCCACCATGGCACGCTCAACACTATACTTGCAATGCCTATGGTTTTCCCCTTTTATATTCCACACTAGTTAAATGACAGTAGACTAAATTTCAAAATTGGGTCAATCGATTTTTGCGAGCTCGCCGGAGTTCGTCGGAGGGAAGGGGCTCAGGTGGGGATGGTGGTTGTGGGGGGCGGTGGCCTGGCGGTGGTGGGGCCTCACCAAACTAAGAAAACTCGACGCGGGTGTGGGCGACGGAGGAACACAGGCGGTGGGGGCGATTTAGGGGAGGGTGGCACTACAAAAAAAATACACTTCCGTGATGATACGTGTTTGTCATAGTAGGTCGCGTTTTTTGTCATGCATGTACATCCATGACAAATTTATGACAGAATCAAGATAGTCATACCTGTGCTGTCATAGAAGTGTTCGATGACATTACCAAAATTATCATCACGGAAGTGTCCACTTCCATGACGATAAATCGCGCGTCACAGAAGTGCTTTCGTCAAGGGTGACCGACACATGGCATCCACCGTAACGGAGCGCCGTTAAGCTATCGGGTCGGGTTTTGGATCCGATAACCCGTTAACAGCCCCGACCAATGGGGATTTTCCACGTGTAAAATCATAATTGGCTGGAGGAAACACGTGTCGGCTCATCGTTGGGACAGATGTCATCCACTCATTGGACAGAAGGCGCCTATGATACGTCAACACGTGGCACGGCCAATCAAGTTTAAATGGGACGGCCCAACTAAAGGCCCACAAGATTTTGTGGCCCATAATGGGTCTGCCCAGTTAAAGGCCCATGAGATTTTGCAGACTATAACGGGCTGGCCCAACTAAAGGCCCACAAGATTTCGCGGGCCATAATAGGCCGGCCCAGGTAAAAGCCCACAATATTTTTGTGGGCCATAATGGGCCGGCCCAGGTAAAGGCCCACAAAATTCTTGCGGATCATAATGGGCCGGCCCAGCTAAAGGCCCACGAGATTTTGCCGACATTAATGGGCCAGCCCAGCTATAGGCCCACAAGATTTTGAGGACCCTAGTAGGCCGGCCCATTAACTAGCTGCCATGTTTTGGGCCAAATGCCGGCCCATAATTGATCCGGTCCATTAATGGCCTACCACGTTCCGGGCCTAGTAATGGCCCATATAATATCTGGCCCGTTAAAATCCTCCCACATTCTAGGCCAAATCATGGCCCAGATCAGGTCCGACCCTTTAAGAGGCTTTGGGCTCAATTATGGCCCATATCAGATTCGGCCCGTTGACTGGACACTATGCTTTTGGGCCCACTTGCTAAAGGCCCATTTAGTAATTCGGCCTGATATTAGTTTCGGCTTGTTAAGGGCCCATTTTACATTTCGGCCCTATATTAATTTCGGCCTGTTAAAAGCCCGTCATATAGTTGGGCCTAACTACGACCCGGTTTGCATCCGGCCTGCTCGCAGACGATATCTGATTGGGCCAAACAAGGACCAAGACAACTTTGGCCTGTTAAAAGCCCGTGAATTGATTCACACAATCATGGGTCGGGGTCCATTTCGGGCTGCCGCCAGCCCGTGAGCTATTCGGCACGTTTCAGGCCCAGCCTACTTCTCAGCCTCCTAAAATCCCATTGAGTTTTCTTGCAAAAAGAGGGCCGGGGGTTACTCGGCCTATTAAAGGCCCGAATCTACTAGTGGGCCAGTTTGACGGGGCCCATGATGCGGATCGTACATCGTGATTGCATGACAGCCCGATTATGTACCGTAATTTTACAGTTTAGCCGGTTTACTGCGAAGACAGGATATATATACAGTAAAATAACTGCAGCATCGTGAATAAGAAAAAACCTAGACTATACAATAAAGAAATTACGGCATATTACATCCATTGGGCATCAAAGTTCGCCACTATGATAATAAAGCACAAGCAGACAGCAGATTACATACACTGGGCATCAAAGATCGCCACCAGTGCAAATAAACACGCCGACAAAATAATATACAAAACCGACAGCACTTCAATAGAGTTCAAGAAAGGTTAGCCCTGCTGGGGAGCTGCAGCGCAAGCAGCTGAGCAAGATGATGAGACTGCGCTTGTTCAACACTTATATCTTCCTCACTCTGAAAGATAAACAAGCAGACAGATGACAGATTTTGCACATAAAAGTATCAGTGCTGACAATTCATCACATTTCTTACTAACGAATAAAGTGTCATAGTTTAAAATTGCATTAACACAATATGGTATTGTTCAGGTCAAGACATGGCAGGAATTGACATTGTGAAGGGGTTGGCAGCTTCACCACACCACTGGATTACAGATCAAGAACTCATAAGTATCAATGGTTAGTGTGTTGTCAATTTATCCCATTTCAGATTGGCAAATAAAGAGGCGGTTTAATTAATAGTAGAATGATATGACATTGTTCATAGTTAAGACATTGCAGAATATGACATTGTGCTGTAGTGGGTAGGTTCACCACACCACTGGATTACAGATGAAGAACAGAAGCATACATGCAGTGCAAAAGAAGATCACTTGCTCTGTATAGTTTAATTTACATGGTATGAAGAAGGAACTTGGTTGTACAACTCAAAACTTAAATTGAGAAGGACAAACTTTTGTTTATGAACTACATAATAAACTTTAAACACGCAATTTGATGCAAACACCAAAAATAAACAGCTATTGCAGTCATTCCTAACCAAATATACACAACAAAGTCTGAAGGGTTGAGAAGGACAAACTTACATTACTGGTGAAGACAGGCTCTATAAAGCCCTTGTCCATGATGATGGGGGGGGGGCAATTCAAGAAGTTTAGCACAAAATGTTCTTGATAAACATTGCCTTTATTCTACATTTTGTTAAGAGTAAATATAGATGTGATTATATACAAAAAAATGGAGAATATTTAAGATAAGATGAAGAGTGATGCTACATAACCAAGTAGCTATAAATGTATGTGCAGCGATACAGGCAAAAGGCACAGCCAAGAGCAATGCACAGCTAAACTTCTTCAGTACCAACCTTATGGTAAGAGTAAATATAGATCTGATGTGTAGAAAATGGAGGGCAAAGGAAAATAAGATGCAGAGTGATGGTACATGAACAACTACCTATTAATATAAGTACACTGATAAAGGACAACATATACTTACAAGAACAATGCAGAGCTAAAAAAATTCATTGGCATTGGATATATTCTACACTAATGTAACCATTCATACAGATCAGATAATTTGGAGCGAACAATTGATAAGCAAGCTATCATGCATACTGCTGTCACATAATGAACCAGGTATGTATGCAAGTACAGTGATACAGGACAACATGTACTAACAAGAGCAAAGCAGCGGGCAGCATATTTGCGATATCCTATCGTTCTTTTCAAACCAGAATTCTTCTTCAAGCTGATTTCCTGCAAAAAAGATCCATAAGGCACATGGGGAAAAGTAGAAATTCAAATTGTCATGTGATTTCATAGACAGTACCTCATCCTGGGAACGAGACCAGTGCGTAACAAGGTTTTTCCATTCAATGTCTTCTAAATTTAGCACAGGAGACTTCACCAGAAATTCGTTTATAGACTTGCCATCAAAGTGTGATTTCCTCAGGTAACACCGATACTGCTGCAATGCTTCCTTGAAAAGCACAAGCAAGCTTTGCTCGTCATGACTATCCAGATTGACCCTCACCAAGTTACAACAATGTAATGTAAATCATTGATGTGTTCGATTAGCAGAAAACAGGAAAATAATAACCATGAATAATAGCACTTACACGTTAGTTGGACGGAAAGATGTGAAAATGGTGTTTGTCTTCACTATAATCTTCCCATGATGGGAATATATGCACGTAGTCCCTAACAACATTGAAAGCATTGTCTTTAAACTGGGAATAAATGGAATGGGGTTTCAATCTGCAGGAATTGGCCGTCTCTGCAGTTGGGATAGGTCTTCGGCCGGTGGACTTGCTGTACTTTTTGCTGGAGTGGGATTTTTCTATGGTACGGCTGGTGCTATGGCAAATGAAATCGATATACCTTTTGCTGGAGTGCAGGTCCTGTGTGGTGGGGCTAGTGGTGTGGCCAGTGAAGTATGGGTACAGTCTGCTGGAGTCGGTCCTATTTTTTGTGTCACTGGTTGTACAGCCAATATAAGTGGGGCGTTGTCTGATTTCTCCAGCACCACCACCTTTTTCAAGGACTTTGCTGGTGCTCCTTCAGGTTTGGCAATCACCCTCTTCCTTTTTGATGTCTGATGCACAAGAACAACATTTGAGTGGAAAAACATGGTATGAAGACAGATGGAATATGTATTGATAATGGATGGGCATAGAATCTCGAGTTATATGATGAGTAAACTAAGCAGATGGTGGTGCAACAAAGTAGAAGAAATGCAAGACAACATATGCAAGATACGCGCAATCAATAAAACCTTGCCAAATTAGAACAGGCACCTTGATGGGTGAACAGGACAGGCCATCTGCCTTTGACTCCTCGAGGTTAGAATAGTCATTAGAATGATATTCTGAACAAGAATCAACAGGTGGGGAGCGTACGAGTTTCATTGCTTCCAGAATGGCACTCAATGCCTTGGTGCCAATTTTGTAAGTCATTGCAGTGTTCCACAATATTTCTGATGCACGGATTCTGATATTCACTGTAATTGCGTATAATATCTGAGAACCATGAAAACATAAACAGTTGTGAGATTATCTTTGTAATGCAGATGATATTCTAATATAGGGGCGCCCCTGTAAACACTTATGTGCTATCACTGGATTCTGATGAGAGATCTCATGTGTGCTGTAATATTGTGCGTGCATTTATATAATCTGGCACAAGTACACAAAAAATAGGCTCCAGAAGTAAGGATAGCTGGCAGATGATAGGTTCATAATATACCGTATAGATAGTTTGTTGCCAAACCATGATAACAAGAGCACACAGCAACTAGGCAGATCATAGTGTACATAACAGGGGTACACCATAACCACGATATATAAATCGGGAAAGTGGAACTGGCTTGAAAATACAGTGTTGTATTGCCGCTAGTAATTGAAAGCCTATCAATCACTTATAGGCCAGCACTATCGAACTTGGTAAAGAAGAGCAAGCAGATTTTGGATAATAAAATGTTGGTTGCGCAGTGCCCACACATGATGAATCAGAGCGCATTAAGAATGCAACTCCCAGCTGTCTCTCGACCATTTCAGGCGGTTGGATGAAGATCCTACGTCTCCTAACCCTTCTTCTTCCTCGTCTCTGATTCTTCCCATACAGAACACCGCACGGGCCACCGGCCGGACCATCGGCCCCCACCGCCTGTGTTCCAACGCCAACCCCACCCCCACTCGCGTCAAGTTTTCTTCGTTCGGCGAGGCCCACCACCACCCGAGCCCCTTGGATCGCACCGGCGAACTCCGGCGAGATCTGAAAAATTGACTGACCCAATTTTGAAATTTAGTTTACTGTGATTTAACTAGTGTGGAATATAAAAGGGGAAAACCATAAGCACTGGGAGTATAGTGTTGAGCGTGCCATGGCGGATCTGAAGGTGCAAACCGGACAAAGGCAACTTCGCAACCAAGACAAGAAATTAGAGTAAAGCAGTGGCGATCTATTTTCTTGCTGCGATAAATAAGTTGAGCATATACGAAAGAGTACCGCCTCTGGTGCGGCGCCGTGTACGCATCTGGTGAGAATTTGACGGTGCTGCGATAGCGATGGCTGTCGGCAGCGTGGAAGCAGATCTAGGAGGGTAGACGGTGGCGGCAGGGTGCGGTGGACGAGACGATCGAAGGAGCGGCGCCGGCAAGGTGGACGACGGCGGGGATGAAGCGAGAGGACGGGATGCAAGGATCCCGGTCCGAAGGCGTGGATGAGAGAGGTCGATCTCTTGTAATGGACGGCGGCGTCGGGGTATCAGCTCCGGCATGGTGGAGGAGGACGGTGGTGGATGGGGTGGCGGACGGCGGCGGACGGAGGAGGGTGGGGTGGAGAGGGTGTTTTGGCGCCCATGGAGTACGAATGGGGAAAAGGGAGGTAGAGAGGAAGGGGGGAACCATGTATTCAGGGCGCGCTTTTCTCAAATGCAAGGAAATTTACAAACTTAGCCCCCGTTTCAAATTTCTACTACATCACAACAACATTAGTCGGTTAGGGATAGGACAGTAATCTCGCATACACCGAATATTTGCTGGCGAGAGTTTGTTTTTGGCGCCCACCGTGTATGAATATGAATCGGGGAGGGAGTCGATTTTGGCCGAGGGCACACTGTGTTTTGGCGCCCACCGTGTATGAATCCGGGTGAGAGGCGATTACGTCACGTTTGGGTGAAATTACAAACCTACCCCTATCGAAACCTATAGAACTCCAGCAGACAGGCTTTGCACGGCAGGGGTAGGCAGTAGTGATTTCCATCTCGTAGATTTTGGTTTTGGGCGGTTACTGCGACTTTCCATGCTTCGTTAAAATTTTGCACAGTGCATGTTTAGCATGCCAACTTGATTCGAATCCCGTTTGTATTCTACTATTTTTTTCAGGCGGGATCCATTTTCAATTGGAATTACATTCTATATACATCATTTTTTTTACATATATGCTTTCAAAAGCACAAGACCATTTATACATAAATATGGTTTACAAATGACATGATCTCAGATTCATAAGGTTGTATCCATCAATTTGGATTTTCAAATATTTGAAACCACTTTATGTTGAAATCCAATGTATGCATTCCTCGCTAACTGTCTCCAATTAATCTGTGTTTCATGCGGGTTTTTTTTAACTTCTCAAACATGTATAATGTGTTTCACACACGCAACATATAGTGTAATCCCGTTTAGACATTAATTTCATATAAACCATGCATTATTTTGTAATTGAAGAATCTATGGATCACCAATATTGATAAACTATATAACATTACACGTGTACCCAAATTCAAATGAATATGCATGTTTGATACACCAATTTGCGTTATGATATTATCAATGTCGTGATCTCCAGTTTAAATATTTGAATCCCCTTTAATCCAGATATTCGTCTCATATAGCTGTCACTCATGCTTATATAGGACTATCTCTCTGGACCAATACACGTTCATCGTCTCTCAGGAATCTCTCATGCTACCTGTATGTCGACAATGATCTTTTATCTTCGTAACACACTGACGGTACTCTCTCCATCGACCTTCATCACTCTATCTCTCTCTAAGTATATCTCGCTCCCTGCTATGTGTCTCTAGCTATGATTCTCCATGTGGAATCTCTTTCTCTCAAACAAACACAAAACTTTGTCTCTCGGGGTCTCATTTCTCTCAACAATTCCCATGTGTGCCACTCGCACACCCCTCATACAAAGATGTATTTCGCTCCTTAGATATGAGAACCTACGACTCTTCCTCTTCAATATCTCTTTCTCACACACAAACACAAACTCTGTCTCCCAGGGTCTCATATTTCTCCATTGTTCTCTTGTATGTCGCTCAAACACACCCTCTCTCCCTAGAGATATCTTGCGTTCCCTCATATGTCTCTCTAGCTATCACTCTCGTTGTGAAATATCTTTCTCTCTCGCAGACACAAAACTCCGTCTATCTGGATCTCATTTCTCTCTGATATTTGTTTGTATGTGACTCACATGCACCCTCTCTCTATCTCTCTCACACCCACACACATAACCCAGCCTTCTGATCCACTCGACTCCTATCTCTAGCGCACACCAGCTAGCATCTTTATCTTTCTATTTATCTGTTTCTCCATCAATCTTCTTTCTCTCCCTCGCTCTTGATTCCTATCACGCACATCACATATGTTTCTCTCTACATGCATGCAGTCAAGTGCCCGCTCACACACGTATATAACTTCACCCTTTGAACCACCCGACGGTCATCTCCGACACCCAAACTAACGGACGTCTCTCTAGCTAGCATCTCCATATCTGTATCTATTAGTTTCTCCATCAACATTTCTTTCTCGCACGCAGTCTTGCTTCCTATCACCCACACTATATATGTCTATCCATACATATACATTTATAGGTTGATATCTTTTGCACAATCGTTGCGCCTCACCCCCTCTGCTCGCCATAGATGCATGCTCTAGCCCACGCCACTATCTCTTAAAGACAAAAACACATGCTCAATTGTCGGGCCTTCTTTCCTGCATTCTCACATGCATGCATATTGTCATACCGATCCGTCTCTCCCATGTCGTTGATCTTAGGACTTATGTCTTCTTTCTTTTATCTCGATCATGTGCGCGCGCACACACACACATCCCACACATACATGTATACCTCTCACACATGCACGTTCAAGGTCTCTATGTCTCAATACATAGTTAATTACCCTCAATCCTAACGCCACATCGAATCGT
>NC_057798.1:289493407-289515106 GCF_018294505.1 Triticum aestivum | reverse complement strand
GCACCCCCCACACACACTTAGACTCCATCTCTCTCTCTCTCTCACACATACACAAACTAAGACTCCATCTCTCTCTCTCCAATCTCTCTCACTCTCTCTCTCTCTCTCTCTCTCACACACACACACACACAACACACGCTAAGACTCCATCTCACACACACATGCTCTAGGCGGAGCATTTGTTCCTACCACCCTTCATCCAACCTTACCCGTATGATAAACAATCAACTTTATTTACTTGCATAACATGGACAGATTCCACTTTACTTTAGTAGTCAGCAAACTTATCATTTGTATACCCTTAAAAAAAGGAGTTGGCGATTATGGTGTGCCTGCCATCTTGTAATACAAACCGTATGATCTATATCTGACAGATAGGAAGCAAACTATGATAATTTTACAAAAGATACCCACACCTCTCTCCTCATCATTATCTCCCACAACCTCATTGCTTAGCAATTAAAAAAGGAATAAGTCTCTGGAACAATCTAGCATGCATGGTGGCCGCTGCCGCCTGCCGGCGTCGTCCATCCCCATGCCTCCGCCCATTCCGACCACCAGTCACCACCACGCTCCACTCCTCCTCGCCTTATCTCTCATCTTCCATTTTTTCGATGACATTCTCGAGATACCAGTTTTCCGATAAAATTCTCGAGATATCATTAGTTTTTACACATGGGATTAATCCTGCATGGGTCAATCACAATAGGTGTTTTGTAAAAAAATGCATATTGATGTTCCGTGTAATGCACGAGAATCTTGCTTGTAATTATATAACGCAAATCACGAGCAGGAAGTGACATTTTTTTGACACAACCACATTAATATGGCCACGTAAATCATGAGCAGGAAGGAGAAGGGAAGCGGGCTATGGAGTAACGTTTTTTACAACAATTTCTTAGGAAACTGAGGGCAATAATTGAGTAGTTTTGCAAATTACCATTACTACTACACCTGAAACGGTTCAAAACCTATACTCCCTTGCCAGCGCGTGCTTTCCGCGTGAAACGGTCAGCGCCGCCTGGAGCATCAGGGCCGCATTAATGCCTGTCCAGAGCGGAGGCGACCTCTCGCTGGCGCCGGCTTTGAAGTGGCGCGACGGCCGAGAGAGTGCCGCTTCCCGGTGCACACGACTGCTCCGCGTCAAGACTGGCCATAGTCCCTGTTTGGATCCATGGGTTAGAGTTAGTTTGAGCTAGTTGGGGCTCAAATAGCCCTAAAGTATCCAAGCATGAGGGTTTAAATTGGAGCAAGTTGCACCGAACCCACCAAAAAAACTATCGCACCCAAGAGGTGCTAACTGGAGATAGTTTTTTTGATAGAAAGACTGTAAGGGAACCCCCTACAGTATAATTGGTGCAACAAACCCAAATTGCAAGTACCATGCCTTGAACCTGGGTGGGTGGGAAGGCATCAACCCCTTCCCACCACTAGGCTAACTGGAGGTAGTTCTCAGTGGGACCACTGAAAAATCACTTTTCTCTCTCCATGAAGTGCATTTATTGTCAATCAACCCTGTCACCCAAACACCTCTTTGGCTATAGTTAGTTCAGGGTTAGTCATGAGTTAGTCTAACCTCTAGCTAAGTTAGAGTATCAAACAAGAGCAGTATATGACATGCAAGTTGCTCAAAGCATACAGGCAAATTCGTACGTGAAAGGATTTTTTTCTTTTTGAAAACGGAACGTGAAAGGAATTTTTTTTAGAATGCTCTTGGCATGTAGCTAACATGTGATAGTTAACCGACCTCAATAGACGGCAGAAACGCCAGCCTGCCGCACTTTGATAGAGACGAGGAGGGAGAAGCGATATAGGCTGCTGGATTACTAGAGATAGGTGTCGCACGGAAGCCAAGAAATATGGTGATAGCGTGGGTTAGCCATGTACTAGTATGATGTAACTACACTGGGCTGCCGTGTTTCGTACTCTTCCAGTCCACTGTGGAGATGATTTGTTAATTTTATATCGCTGAATAATACTAAATATTATGAGTGCAGACGCTCCATCACGAGGTTCCTTGCTCCTTCTCGGTCGTCCGAAATATATGTTCTTCCACTCTATTTTTTTTACGTGAGCTTTCTTCATCCTTTTGCCAACACACGAGACATCTAGCATCAAGGCGCACGTGTTATGCAACGATCTTTCCATCTATATGAAGAACATGTGGCACTGGAACTACGAGACGGACATGTACCTAGGAGTGGACGTATGAACCTGAGTAATGTAGCGCAGTAAGTGAAGTAGAAAGGCACAAATGGTATGAACATGCGTGGCATACAGGGCGTGTTTGGTTGCGTTCTCGTCTCAGCATAGTTGTTCCCTCTTCATGCATGCTCAACTCAACACCCCTCTTCATGCATGCTCTCTTCATGCATGCTTATAGTGTATTTGTGCTAAACTAGTGTGGACTCATGCACCCTCCATACACTCTACCAAACACCCAAAAGTAGGTCGAGAAGGGAACTCTTGGGTGGCATTTGTCTCTTACTACGTACTACCACTAAATGTTGTACGTGCAATGCACGGTGATGTTATGGAGTACGTGTCTAAGTACTCTACTACTACTATATTAGTTGGAGGCACATATTAACTTTTATATTTGTTTACGTGTATGCCCCGAGACCTTCCAACTAGACGTGTCTTTCTCTCCAGGTCGCACTTTGTATCGTTCATACAATTAAGTACTACTACGTGTGGTCTCCGACCCAAAAGTGGAAGAAGTGGAGACGCTCTACCACACATGTTTTTTTACGATGGGCTCTACCAGGCTGTTCATGTCCCACTCCTTTCGCTGACGTGTGGGACATCCAGCACATGCCGTGTTTGGCACCCTTCGTCGTAAGAGTTGAAACGCTAGCATTCATAAGAAATAAAAAATAATTATAAATCGGCAGTGATACTATTTTTTTGCAAACCAATCAGTAGTGATACTATATGTCAGGACCCCGACTCGATGTCACATCGATCTAGCTGGTAACACCTCATATCACTTTGCGGCCTCACGCACGGTATCCCCACGGGTGTCGTCTTACCTTTTCCCGGGACCGTTTGCGCCTTTTGGCTCACGTATATGATAGTGTCACTAGCATCCATATGATAAAGAGCCCGGGCTGACATGACTAGTCGTAAACCCAAAGCGGCACAGACTTACAGGGACAGGCATCCATGACCCAGCTTCGAACGTGTCGGTCATCAGCAAGTGGGTCCGGGCTGTAGCACTGGGCTAGCAGGACTCCGGTAAACCGGGCTGTAGCGGGCTAACAGGACTCCGGTACTCAAAGCGTGACATTTCCCCGAAGGGACAGACACAGGAACGAAGAAGGACACATGCCGGCCAGCCTAAGTGTTCCAGAGCAGTAGCAAGCTACCATGGCTCAGCGGTAACACTAGGAGACATTTCCCGGTAAGAGAGGCTACTAAAGATAAACAACTAGATAGTCAGATCCCACACATACCAAGCATTTCACTCATACACACAATATGCTCGATATGTGCAAATACAACGAAGCATCACAACATGACTCTATGACACAAGTACTTTATTTAAGGCTCAGGGAGCCATACATATCATACACAAAGGTACGGGTCTCGCGACCCAACATACAAGTCATACAGTCATACAAGCCAACAGCGGAAGTAACTTGTCTGAGTATAGACAACTAGTAAAATAAAAGAGGCTTGGAAAGCCTAGCTATACTACGTGGTCCTTCACAAGCTCAGGGTCACCACCTGGGTCTTTAGCCTACTCGTTGATGTCAACGTCTACATAGAACCCATCAGAAGGGGTTGCAGCGTCTTCTGTAAAAATGTAGATTATAGCAACATGAGTACAAAGGTACTCAGCAAGACTTACATCAGATCCTACATACATGCATAGTATCAAGAAGGGTTGGTGGAGTTATTGCAGCAAGCCAGCTTTGACTCTTGGCTAGACTATCCTACGATACTCCAACTTGAAATAGTTTTGCGCACACGAGTCCACTATTCACCACTTCAATACACTACCGAGGATCCACCTCCGTCTTTCTACGGAAGAGCCATCCTCGGCACTCACACTTATCTTGAGGCTTTTAGTAGTTTCCATTTACTTGTCTATGAACTGTATAGGCAACCAAGTAGTCCTTTACCGCGGACGCGGCTATTCGAATAGATCATGTTAACCCTGCAGGGGTGTACCTCTTCACACACGCTCTCACCACTTACCATCGTTTACACGACATGTACTCGGCAACCTTCAAGCGGAAGCCCAACGTGGGTGTCGGCCACGACCTACCTAATCACCTAAGCCTCCAGTCCAGGTTTATCGCCTATTCAGGTTCCATCCGCAGGGAGTCCGGCCGAAGTTTCCCATACGGCCCCGAACGATGTGAACAGGGTTCCCGAGATACCTAACGGGTACTCGGTACACCGTGCCACGTACCTACCGCATCACAGCCCACCCCTACGGTCAGCGCTGTCCACGGCCTCCAGTAGGCTACAACACCAGAAACTACTTGCAACTCCTGGACGGAGAACTAGGGTGAATAAGAAGTCGAGAGGGTCCATTGGTTTCGGGCCCAATGCATGGTAGTAGCTGATTCTTAAATCACACATACAGATCTCAATGCTTAAGGTCGGCTTCAATGAAACAACCCACCATGTACTCCTACATGGCCTCTCATCGATACCTTTACCAAATCGTGTTCACCACACCACTCTCATTACCGACGTAATCATTTCACTCTAGCCCATCACCCAGATGAACCAGACCTGACACGACTCTAAGCATAGCAGGCATAGCAAGGTAGGAACAACACAAACATATGGCTCAAACAACTCCTACACATGCTAGTGGGTTTCATCTAGTTACTGTGGCAATGACAGGTCATGCAGAGGAAATGGGTTCAACTACCGTAGCACACAGCAGTTTGAATCGCGTTGTCTTAATGCAGTAAAAGAGAGCAGGAGCGAGAACATGGGATTGTATCGATATGATCAAATGGTTGGTTGCTTGCCTGATGGTTCGATGCACGGATACGGTTCTTCGTTAGGGTAATCACGGTACTCCTCGGGGACAGATCCTGTCGCAAAGGACATCGATACACAAGCATCACCAAACAATGTGCAACAATATGATGCATGCATGAAACATGGCAATATGAGTGTGTTGGGCTAATGCAACTAAAACCAGAAGTGTTTGAACAAATTTGAATCAAGGATTCAAATTTCAAATTCAAATATGGCCTTTTAAAGTGCTTTTCCTTGTTCTGATTAAAACATCAATTTAACTTGTTTGATCATGCATGAAAATGGTACAGATGGATAGATTGGATTTTTCTGATCATTTTTCATATATAATTTGTCCAATTTGGAGTTACAGAATAAAAGTTATGAATTTTTGAAGTTTAAATAATATTCTGGAATTTCCTGATTTAAATTAATTCCAGAAATACAATTATTGCGTCAGCATGACGTCAGCATGACGTCAGTGGTCAACTGTGGCTGGCTGAGGTCAAACCTGACGTGTGGGGGCCACACGTCAGTGACAGGGGGGGTTAAACAGGATTAAATTAATCCTAATTACTAATTAGTGGCGCTGGGGCCCACTGTCAGTGTCAGGGGGGGTTGACTAACAGTAGTTAGCGCTAACCTAACCACCTGGCCGGCAGGGCCCACGCGTCAGTGACCCTGGGGGGTCAAACCCCAGGTCGGCCAAGTCAAACCCCACCGGCGACATGACGCCGGCGAGGTCCGAGACGGCGGCGAAAGTGCTTTTTGCCATTCCGGCAACCAAATGGACGGCAGAAGGCATCTACGTGTTGCTGAGGTTGAGCCGCGTCTATTGGTGGTGGTGGTTGGGCTCGGGGTGGCCGGAGTTGACGGCGGCGAGCTCGGCTGCGGCGGCCGGAGTTCGGGTGCGGTCGGGATCAGCGTTGCAGGGGGTTTGGGGAGGCGTTGGTGCATGCTACGTGCTCCTGGTGAGGTGGGGAGCACGATGGTGTGCTCGGTTGGGCGCTACGGCGACCGTGGCCACGACGGCGACATCGCCGGCGGCGTGGAGCTCTCGGCCGAGGTGGGGCTAGGGCCTAGAGGTCGAAAGAGACCAGGGGAGAAGGGGAAAACGATCCGGGAGCTCACCGCGGAGCTGCAGGGATGGTTAGCGGGCTCGGGGACGCGCTGGTGACGGTGAATTCGACGGCGACGACGGTCGGAGCCCGAAGAGGGGAACGGCGACGTGGCGGCGATGCAGGGCTTCCGGGGACCCGTGGAGCGGTGGGGAGGAAGAGGGAGTCGAGGCGGAGCTTCTGAGCTAGTCGGGGGAGCGAGGGGTGGCCGGGGACGATGGCTATGGCGAACAGCGGCGACGGTCGTGTTCGGCCGAGCGAGAGAGAGAGCGAGGGAGAGCCGGGGGAGAGTGAGAGAGAGCAGGGGGGATCGGGACGGGCTGCGGGCGTCGTCCACGCGGCCAGGAGGTCGTCGGCAAGCAGGAGGTGGCCGCGCGGCCGTGCGCACGCGAGCACGCAGCAGCTTCGGGGCGTGGGGAGGAAGACGACGGAGGGCTACAGTGCTGGGCTGGGTCGGCTGCTGGCTGGGCCGGCCAGCTGGCTGGGCCGCACAGGTAAGTTTTCATCCCTTTTTCTCTGTTTCTGTTTTTTATTTAATATATCTGCAACTTTGTTGAATTAGATAAAATACCTAGGCAACTTCAAAAATCACCAAACTATTCCTGGCCCATAGTTGGATTATTTCCAACATGAAACATTTTAGTTTGGAGATATTTGAGCATTTAAATATTTTATATTATTTTAAATGCCCAAATTCAAATATTTATGATTTAATTCAAAAACCCTAAGATGGCCTAGGAAAATGTGCACCATTTTTGGCAGAGGTTCTGAACCAAGACAAAAATGATGGGCATTTTAGAAGGGCATTTCAGGTTCATTGAAAAATTATTTTAGTAACCCTAGTTGGTTTCAGAGGGGACTGGGGGTTCTGTCATCCCCATTTCAAGTTTCTGATGAATGAGTAAACATGATGCCACACTCTAATGCATGACTAGCTAGGGTGTGACAACTCACCCCCACTCAAAAGAATCTCGTCCCGAGATTTGGGTTCCTCTGCGAAGAAGGCGGGATATTCAAGTCGAAGACGATCCTCCCTTTCCCAAGTTGCTTCATCCTCAGAATGGTGCGACCATTGAACCTTGAGAAACTTGATATTATGACGTCGCGTGGTACGTTCGGCTTGATCGAGGATACGAATGGGGTACTCTCGATATGTAAGATTATCTTGGAGATCAAGCGTTTCGTGGTCCACTTCACGGATAGGATCCGAGAAGCAACGCCTGAGTTGAGAAACGTGGAAGACATCGTGAACTCTGGAGAGGCGCGGAGGTAGTTCCAACTGGTAGGCAACTTCTCCTCGTTTGGCAAGAATGCGAAAGGGTCCGATGTAACGAGGAGCCAATTTGCCTTTGATACCGAAACGATGGGTTCCCTTCAGAGGGGTGACCCGAAGGTAAGCCTTCTCGTCAATCTCGAAAGTCAAAGCCTTATGTTTTCGGTCATATTGACTCTTTTGACGGGATTGGGCTGTTTTCAACTTTTCACGAACGATACGAACTTGTTCTTCTGCTTCCTGAATCATATCCGGGCCAAAGAATTGTCTTTCCCCGGTCTCTGACCAGTTAAGGGGTGTTCGACATCGTCGTCCATAGAGAACTTCAAAAGGGGCTTTACCCAAGCTAGATTGATAGCTGTTGTTGTAAGCGAATTCGGCAAATGGAAGGCACTTCTCCCAGTCCATTCCGAAAGAGATAACAGAGGCTCAAAGCATGTCTTCTAGAATTTGGTTGACGCGTTCCACTTGACCACTTGACTGAGGGTGGAAAGCGGTGCTAAAGGAGAGACGAGTTCCCATAGCATTTTGGAAACTTTCCCAAAATCGAGAGGTGAAAAGACTTCCTCGATCCGAATTGATTTCCAAAGGAACACCATGGAGGGACACTATTCGGGAGATGTATAAGTCTGCCAGCTGGCTAGCGGTTATACTCTCACGAACAGGTAAGAAATGAGCTACTTTGGAAAGACGATCGACCACGACGAAAATAGCATTATTCCCCCTTCTGGTCCTGGGAAAGCCGGTAATGAAATCCATACCAATTTTATCCCATTTCCATTCAGGAATAGCTAAGGGTTGAAGGGTGCCAGCAGGCCGTTGATGCTCTGCTTTTACACGACGACAGACGTCGCAATTTGCAATATACTGAGCAATTTCTCTTTTCATCCTAGTCCACCAGAACCTCTGGCGTAGGTCCTGATACATTTTAGTGCTACCGGGATGAATGGTGAGAGGAGATTCATGAGCTTCCTTAAGGATCAAACGCCTCAGGTTTCGCACTTTGGGAACCACTAGTCGATTCCCGAAGTATACGACCCCTTGATCATTAATGGAGAAGCAATTCGCAATTCCTTTCTGAATGTTCCTCTTGATGCGGGAAATTCCCGGATCTACCTTCTGTGCTTTGATAATTTGATCCGTAAGGGTAGGTTTTGCCAACAAGGTGGAGAGAAAACCTTGAGGAACAATGTGAAGGTTAAGCTTTCGAAATTCCTCATGGAGAAGCGGTTGACTTTGTTGTAACATCAGGTTGTTACAATAAGATTTACGACTTAGCACATCAGCCATGACGTTGGCTTTCCCTGGGGTATAGGTTATCCCTAAGTCGAAGTCAGTGATCAATTCAACCCAACGTCTCTGCCTGAGATTCAAATCCGGTTGAGTGAAAATATACTTCAGACTTTGGTGATCAGTGAATATTTCGCAACGATTACCGAGGAGGTAATGTCGCCAGGTCTTAAGTGCATAGACTACGGCTGCAAGCTCTAGATCATGGGTAGGATAATTCTCCTCATGTGGGTGCAATTGCCGTGAAGCGTAAGCAATTACGTGTCGATCTTGCATGAGAATGCAACCTAGTCCTTGTCGCGAGGCGTCGCAGTAGATAACGAAGTCCTTGGAGAAGTCTGGCGGTACCAGCACGGGAGCAGAAGTCAGGCGTCTTTTCAGTTCCTGAAAGCTGTGCTCACATTGTGGAGTCCATTCGAACTTCTTATCTTTCTTGAGGAGTTCGGTTAGAGGTTTAGCAACCTTGGAGAAATTCTCGACAAAGCGACGGCAATAGCTCGCTAAGCCTAGAAAACTCCGAACTTGCTTGACCGATTCGGGTGGAGTCCAATCAAGGACGGCTTGAACTCGCTCAGGGTTAACAGCAATACCTTTACCAGATATTACATGACCCAGATAGGTCACTTCTGACAACCAGAATTCACATTTAGAGAATTTGGCATAAAGGCGATGCTCTCGAAGTTTCTTCAACACTAGCCTTAGATGTTCGGCATGTTCTTCCTCGTTCTTGGAGTAGATGAGTATATCATCGAGATAAACTACGACGAATTTATCCAAATACTCCATGAAGATTGAGTTCATTAACCGAGAAAAAGTGGCTGGAGCGTTGGTTAAACCGAAGGACATGACGGTGTACTCGTATTGGCCATAACGAGTAACAAAGGCCGTTTTAGGAATGTCCCCGTTTCTGATTTTGATTTGATGGTATCCCAACCTCAAATCCATCTTGGAGAAGACTGAGGATCCAACGAGCTGATCATACAGATCGTTGATCCTGGGAAGTGGATATTTGTTTTTGATTGTGACCAAATTGACAGGTCGATAATCTACAACCATCCGGTCCGTACCATCTTTCTTCTTGACGAATAGGATGGGGCAAGCCCACGGAGATGAACTAGGGCGGATGAAACCCTTTTTCAAGGATTCATCGAGTTGTTTCTTAAGCTCGGCTAGTTCTAGGGGTGCCATCTTATAAGGTCTTCTAGCAATCGGAACGGTTCCTGGAATGAGGTCTATTACGAACTCAACATCCCTGTCAGGTGGAACACCTGGTAATTCCTCTGGAAAGACATCCGGAAAGTCACGGACTACCGGAACGTCCTCAAGGTCTGGCAAAGGGCTGGCGTTAAGAGAATATAGTTGTCGCTTGGCTATTCGAGTCAAGACATTGACTATCTTCCCCGAAGGATGGGTGAGTTGAACAGTCCTAGAGAAGCAATCAATTTTGGCTTGATGAGCTGACATCCAGTCCATACCCAAAATGATATTAATATCTGAAGATTTAAGGGCTATCAAAGATGCGAGGAAAACAAGTCTGTCGACTTGGATTTCATTTCCATGGCTTACTCTAGAAGTTTGCCATTTGGATCCCGGAGTTTGAATTACCATAGAGGATGGCAAGTCACAGAATGCAACGTTATGCAAACGAGCATAATTTTCAGATATAAAAGAATGAGAGGCTCCTGTATCGAAAAGAACAGATGCCGGGTGGCAATTAACAAGAAGCGTACCGAGAACGACGTTGGGATCTTCTTGAGCTTCTTCGGCAGAGATACAGTTGACATGGCCACGTGAAGCGGTGACCGGTTTAGCATGAAACACTTTTCCTGTCGGCTTGCCACGGCCAACAGCTTTAGCAGATTGATTGGGGTTGGTCTGGGGACACTCACGCATATAATGACCAGATTCCCCACACTTGAAACAAGTCACGGAACTGGTACGTGGAGGAGCATTATTGGTTGGACCCCCATAGGGCTTGGCTGGAGCAGACTGTTGTACAGGGCGAGGCGCCTGAAAAGTTGGCCTCGGTGTGAACCTGGGTGGCAGGGCGGTGTTGGGTACCCACACGCGGCGCTTCTGAGGACCCGCACCGGATGAGGAACCCATGTCACGTCCATGCTTGCGTGTTGTGTCATAGTCAGTCTGACCAGTTTCAGCATTGATGGCTTTGTTGACAAGTTTCGAAAAAGATGTGCACTCATGCAGACGGAGGTCGCGGCGAAGCTCAGGACTAAGGCCCTTACGGAACCTTGCTTGCTTCTTGGCGTCAGTAGAAACTTCCTCAGTTGCATATCGGGCGAGCTTACCAAACTCCCTGCTATAGGCATCCACAGAAAGTCGGCCTTGGGTGAAATTGCAAAATTCTTCACGCTTACGGTCCATGAGACCCTCCGGAATGTGATGTTCACGGAAAGCCTCGCTGAATTCAGCCCAAGTTGTGACATGGCCCGCTGGGCGCATAGCTCCATAATTCTCCCACCATAGACTGGCGGGGCCTTCAAGATGATATGCAGCAAAGGTGACCTTGTCAGCCTCCGCTACCAGCGCGGAACGCAGTTTGTGAGAGATACTGCGAAGCCAGTCATCAGCGTCGAGAGGCTCGACGGAGTGGTGGAACGTGGGTGGATGCAATTTGATAAAATCACTGAGTGACACCACGTTAGCCCTCTAATGGTGTGCTGTATTCTGTTCAATACGCTCCAACAAACGGTTTGTCTCCCGCTTGTTTCTCTCAGCTTCCATCATCACCTCGGCTAGTGAAGGAGGATGAGGCAGATTTTCATTCCTGGCTTCACTGCCTTCGGCCTACTCTTGGGAAGCAGGGTTAGCGCGCGTGTTGACCATCCTAGGTAATCAAGACAATGATTTAGTCAGAATGATAAAATTCCGACATAGGATACATAATGTAAGGAATAACTCGGAATGCAAGATGATCATCCGTATGACATGGTAGATACAGAAACTGCTTCTTTTATTCCATCGTCATACACACCATACAGGGTTTAGTACAAGACCAAACAAAGTACTATTACGATGAAAAGAGGATTACATCTCATCGGAGGCATTCCAAGCTCCTATACATTATTTTTCTACATCTCCGGAAAGAGTACAAACTAGGTCATATCCCACGAGTCACGCAGGACGATAGACGACACAGCTAGTGCGAACTAGTGATACTACTACTAACTCAGACCGATCCGTAGTAGTCCTCGTAGAAGTCACCTCCATAACCTGGAAGTTCAACATGATCATCCGGAAACAGACGGTCTCGCGGAGCTTGTGGACCATAGGGGCTAGGATGAGGCCTTGGACCAACAAACGGTGGCCTGCGGGGACCGCGAGGTGGGGTGATGCCTCCTACATCACGCCAAACCATCACGTCTGGCAGAGCAGATCTCACAGGATAGAGATCGCGCATATCTGAATATCCAGCTTGCACCGCCGGTGCGAACCGAGTCAAAGTGGCCCAGTGGTCAGCACGGGTATTGAAGAGCTCTAACCTTAAGGCCCGATTTTCACGGTCCTTATCCTCGAGCATCTCAGCAGTGGTGCGAGTCCGTGAATCCTCCTGAGTGGAGTCAGCATAGATAGCCTGGAGATACCCTTGTGCTCCCGGAAGTGATCCTGGCATATACCGGAAGTCAGAGTCCCGAAATAAACCAGATCTGACTCGCATAATGGTCATCATAGAGTAGGCGGCATCCTGCACAGCCATCTCGATAGTAACCCCGAGTCCATAGGAACAGTGAAGAGGCTCGGTGGATCCAGGATAAGATGGAAATATCCTGACAGTGCAGAGATACTGGCTTTGATTAAAATCTCGGAATTGCTCTTCGACCGTGTACTCAGGATACCAGCGGTATCCAGCCTCAGTCATTACCCTGACCAACTTAGCAGTATGGCCGGGTACATCTAGGCATCGAGTCAGGCGAACCACTTGATTGAGGTCGCGAGTGGCCATCTGAAAGCACAATCATAATGCAAAGGCATTAGAATTCCTAGCAAAATTTCGGCAGCGTAACAGCTGTAAATGCTCAAAAAGGATATTGAGACATTTGACAAAGGATTTCGTACACACTCAACATCATCACATCAGAGTTCTGGAACCATCCTAACAACATAATGTGGTAGTAGAACTGAACTAGGCTTGTAACCATCAAACTTATAGGGTACTACTGATTAGTAACTCGTGATCCTGATAGAGAGAACAGATCCTAATTCCTTAACCCCCGGTGGAAGAATGGACTGACTCAGATCAGAAAGTCATAAGGTATAAGGAGTAAAAAGAGCCTTACGTTCCAACCCACAAACAATTCCCCTACATATAACTAAAGAATTTCTAGACTCAACATCGACCAGTTTGGCTTGGAGAACCTACAGGCAGTCCGGCTCTGATGCCAACGCTGTCAGGACCCCGACTCGATGTCACATCGATCTAGCTGGTAACACCTCATATCACTTTGCGGCCTCACGCACGGTATCCCCACGGGTGTCGTCTTACCTTTTCCCGGGACCGTTTGCGCCTTTTGGCTCACGTATATGATAGTGTCGCTAGCATCCATATGATAAAGAGCCCGGGTTGACATGACTAGTCGTAAACCCAAAGCGGCACAGACTTACAGGGACAGGCATCCATGACCCAGCTTCGAACGTGTCGGTCATCAGCAAGTGGGTCCGGGCTGTAGCACTGGGCTAGCAGGACTCCGGTAAACCGGGCTGTAGCGGGCTAACAGGACTCCGGTACTCAAAGCGTGACATTTCCCCGAAGGGACAGACACAGGAACGAAGAAGGACACATGCCGGCCAGCCTAAGTGTTCCAGAGCAGTAGCAAGCTACCATGGCTCAGCGGTAACACTAGGAGACATTTCCCGGTAAGAGAGGCTACTAAAGATAAACAACTAGATAGTCAGATCCCACACATACCAAGCATTTCACTCATACACACAATATGCTCAATATGTGCAAATACAACGAAGCATCACAACATGACTCTATGACACAAGTACTTTATTTAAGGCTCAGGGAGCCATACATATCATACACAAAGGTACGGGTCTCGCGACCCAACATACAAGTCATACAGTCATACAAGCCAACAGCGGAAGTAACTTGTCTGAGTACAGACAACTAGTAAAATAAAAGAGGCTTGGAAAGCCTAGCTATACTACGTGGTCCTTCACAAGCTCAGGGTCACCACCTGGGTCTTTAGCCTACTCGTTGATGTCAACGTCTACATAGAACCCATCAGAAGGGGTTGCAGCGTCTTCTGTAAAAATGTAGATTATAGCAACATGAGTACAAAGGTACTCAGCAAGACTTACATCAGATCCTACATACATGCATAGTATCAAGAAGGGTTGGTGGAGTTATTGCAGCAAGCCAGCTTTGACTCTTGGCTAGACTATCCTACGATACTCCAACTTGAAATAGTTTTGCGCACACGAGTCCACTATTCACCACTTCAATACACTACCGAGGATCCACCTCCGTCTTTCTACGGAAGAGCCATCCTCGGCACTCACACTTATCTTGAGGCTTTTAGTAGTTTCCATTTACTTGTCTATGAACTGTATAGGCAACCAAGTAGTCCTTTACCGCGGACGCGGCTATTCGAATAGATCATGTTAACCCTGCAGGGGTGTACCTCTTCACACACGCTCTCACCACTTACCGTCGTTTACACGACATGTACTCGGCAACCTTCAAGCGGAAGCCCAACGTGGGTGTCGGCCACGACCTACCTAATCACCTAAGCCTCCAGTCCAGGTTTATCGCCTATTCAGGTTCCATCCGCAAGGAGTCCGGCCGAAGTTTCCCATACGGCCCCGAACGATGTGAACAGGGTTCCCGAGATACCTAACGGGTACTCGGTACACCGTGCCACGTACCTACCGCATCACAGCCCACCCCTACGGTCAGCGCTGTCCACGGCCTCCAGTAGGCTACAACACCAGAAACTACTTGCAACTCCTGGACGGAGAACTAGGGTGAATAAGAAGTCGAGATGGTCCATTGGTTTCGGGCCCAATGCATGGTAGTAGCTGATTCTTAAATCACACATACAGATCTCAGTGCTTAAGGTCGGCTTCAATGAAACAACCCACCATGTACTCCTACATGGCCTCTCATCGATACCTTTACCAAATCGTGTTCACCACACCACTCTCATTACCGACGTAATCATTTCACTCTAGCCCATCACCCAGATGAACCAGACCTGACACGACTCTAAGCATAGCAGGCATAGCAAGGTAGGAACAACACAAACATATGGCTCAAACAACTCCTACACATGCTAGTGGGTTTCATCTAGTTACTGTGGCAATGACAGGTCATGCAGAGGAAATGGGTTCAACTACCGTAGCACACAGCAGTTTGAATCGCGTTGTCTTAATGCAGTAAAAGAGAGCAGGAGCGAGAACATGGGATTGTATCGATATGATCAAATGGTTGGTTGCTTGCCTGATGGTTCGATGCACGGATACGGTTCTTCGTTAGGGTAATCACGGTACTCCTCGGGGACAGATCCTGTCGCAAAGGACATCGATACACAAGCATCACCAAACAATGTGCAACAATATGATGCATGCATGAAACATGGCAATATGAGTGTGTTGGGCTAATGCAACTAAAACTAGAAGTGTTTGAACAAATTTGAATCAAGGATTCAAATTTCAAATTCAAATATGGCCTTTTAAAGTGCTTTTCCTTGTTCTGATTAAAACATCAATTTAACTTGTTTGATCATGCATGAAAATGGTACAGATGGATAGATTGGATTTTTCTGATCATTTTTCATATATAATTTGTCCAATTTGGAGTTACAGAATAAAAGTTATGAATTTTTGAAGTTTAAATAATATTCTGGAATTTCCTGATTTAAATTAATTCCAGAAATACAATTATTGTGTCAGCATGACGTCAGCATGACGTCAGTGGTCAACTGTGGCTGGCTGAGGTCAAACCTGACGTGTGGGGGCCACACGTCAGTGACAGGGGGGGTTAAACAGGATTAAATTAATCCTAATTACTAATTAGTGGCGCTGGGGCCCACTGTCAGTGTCAGGGGGGTTGACTAACAGTAGTTAGCGCTAACCTAACCACCTGGCCGGCAGGGCCCACGCGTCAGTGACCCTGGGGGGTCAAACCCCAGGTCGGCCAAGTCAAACCCCACCGGCGACATGACGCCGGCGAGGTCCGAGACGGCGGCGAAAGTGCTTTTTGCCATTCCGGCAACCAAATGGACGGCGGAAGGCATCTACGTGTTGCTGAGGTTGAGCCGCGTCTATTGGTGGTGGTGGTTGGGCTCGGGGTGGCCGGAGTTGACGGCGGCGAGCTCGGCTGCGGCGGCCGGAGTTCGGGTGCGGTCGGGATCAGCGTTGCAGGGGGTTTGGGGAGGCGTTGGTGCATGCTACGTGCTCCTGGTGAGGTGGGGAGCACGATGGTGTGCTCGGTTGGGCGCTACGGCGACCGTGGCCACGACGGCGACATCGCCGGCGGCGTGGAGCTCTCGGCCGAGGTGGGGCTAGGGCCTAGAGGTCGAAAGAGACCAGGGGAGAAGGGGAAAACGATCCGGGAGCTCACCGCGGAGCTGCAGGGATGGTTAGCGGGCTCGGGGACGCGCTGGTGACGGTGAATTCGACGGCGACGACGGTCGGAGCCCGAAGAGGGGAACGGCGACGTGGCGGCGATGCAGGGCTTCCGGGGACCCATGTAGCGGTGGGGAGGAAGAGGGAGTCGAGGCGGAGCTTCTGAGCTAGTCGGGGGAGCGAGGGGTGGCCGGGGACGATGGCTATGGCGAACGGCGGCGACGGTCGTGTTCGGCCGAGCGAGAGAGAGAGCGAGGGAGAGCCGGGGGAGAGTGAGAGAGAGCAGGGGGGATCGGGACGGGTTGCGGGCGTCGTCCACGCGGCCAGGAGGTCGTCGGCAAGCAGGAGGTGGCCGCGCGGCCGTGCGCGCGCGAGCACGCAGCAGCTTCGGGGCGTGGGGAGGAAGACGACGGAGGGCTACAGTGCTGGGCTGGGTCGGCTGCTGGCTGGGCCGGCCAGCTGGCTGGGCCGCACAGGTAAGTTTTCCTCCCTTTTTCTCTGTTTCTGTTTTTTATTTAATATATCTGCAACTTTGTTGAATTAGATAAAATACCTAGGCAACTTCAAAAATCACCAAACTATTCCTGGCCCATAGTTGGATTATTTCCAACATGAAACATTTTAGTTTGGAGATATTTGAGCATTTAAATATTTTATATTATTTTAAATGCCCAAATTCAAATATTTATGATTTAATTCAAAAACCCTAAGATGGCCTAGGAAAATGTGCACCATTTTTGGCAGAGGTTCTGAACCAAGACAAAAATGATGGGTATTTTAGAAGGGCATTTCAGGTTCATTGAAAAATTATTTTAGTAACCCTAGTTGGTTTCAGAGGGGACTGGGGGTTCTGTCATCCCCATTTCAAGTTTTTGATGAATGAGTAAACATGATGCAACACTCTAATGCATGACTAGCTAGGGTGTGACACTATACCACGCGGTTTCCTTGCTCCTCGATATCGGAAAGAATACTTCCGTTCGCCAACATGTGGGACGTCGACCATCCTGGTCCACTTGCCATGCACGCAGAACTCCAAGGGAGAGTCACCCAGGTCGTCGCTCCGCAGTAACAATGACTAATGAGCCGTCAAATTACAGGCCCACTTCCCACTTTGAAGTTGCTCGGACGAAGGAACCATCATGACATTGTTGAATTCCGCTTCTCAAAGAAAACTACTGTACGAGCAGTATTGCTAGCTACAGTATTTACTCCAACAGAGGCCTCCTTTCGTTCATATGATAGGAATATGAAAATCATAGGAAGTGAGATGGCATGCATCTCAATTCCTATAGAGAAAGAGGTGCCATTTGATGCATAGGATAGAAATTTTTCCACTTAGTCTAGGCTAATGTACTGGTAATTTGCTCTAAAAACTACAGTAGTAACTAGTAGTACTGGTACATGCTCGTACTCAGACACAGACACACACACTAACTACTAGTACTACTACTTCTCACATGATGGCCAGACACCGTCGTTCTCCTTCCCAGCTTTGTCGGTGACACCCCACCGTGCTTGGATCTCCGCCGACCTCTCCACAGCAGCGCGTGCGTCCTTTTCTTTCTTGCAGCGGCGGGCCTCTCTTTTCTTGAGTGCTTTCCGACTTTTCCGCTCCATCTGGGCGGCTTTGGCCGCCTCTTGCTCTACCTCCCATTCGGCCTTGGCATCTTGAAATTCCTCCCACATAGTTGTGAGGTCGCGAGCGGCGATGAACTCGGCACGGCAGGATGCCATCGCTTCCCTACCATTTTGTGTGCGTTCGTGGGCGGCGAGGAACTCGGCGCGACGGGATGCCATCGCTGCCTTACTAGTTAGTGTGCAGCGCGGTGGCATGAACGACGCTTGGTGAGAGCTATGGGGTGGAGTGGTCGGACAACCGTATAGTGCATTGGTTTGTCAAGAGCTCAAGGATAGAAGATGAAGCAAATTAGGATTCCCCTTCAATCCTGGTCATTTATTACCAAGTAAAATGCATTGGCGGTCATCGAACTTGTCTTGATAGCTCACTTTGATCATTGTATACGATATATGGTGATTATAAGGTCGCTGGCTTAGCGTATAGCTCCGTATTTGTATGGTTGACCAGTCAAACAGTCCGCTTGGGCCTGAAACGGTCACCGTCTCTCCAGAATGTCAATGCCGCATTCACTGGACTTAACTGCAGGTGCAATTGATGTGTCACTGACATGCGGGCCAGACGCCCGTTGGGCCCACATGTCATACACCCAAACGCATCTGCAGTTAAGTCACTGAAGCAGCATCCGCATTCACGCCCGACGAACCTACTCCGGCCCCAGTTGTCCATCCGTCTACCGCGTCTCATTGCCATTTGCCCGCTATATTAACTTGAGCCCCAGCTCCCAGCCATAGCCAAAGACCCACACTTATTCTCCTCCGGTCCCTTCCTTCTGTCGGCACCACTTCAACCATGGCCTCGTGGTGCTCCGAAGCTCTCTTGGACGTACTGTCGCAGGAGCAGATGAGGGACATCGGTACTCCGCTCGGGGCGCGCTCCAAAGCTCTCTTCGACGTACTGTCGCAGGAGCAAACGAAGGAGATCGCTGGCACCCCCCGGGCCGCCGTCCGCCACCACGACCACGAAGGCGACGCGCGTGCACGGGCGCAACCGGCAGCGAAGAAGAGTAGTACACGGTAGGTAGCCGTCGCTCTGGTCCTGGGAAGGCCACCGCTACTCCACTCAGTCGACGCCAAGCTTGGTGGGGTAAACATCAGTGGACGATTAGCCGCTTGACAGTGATGTGGAGGCGGAAATGTTCATAACCTTGTGCTCCGGCCGGAGGAGGAGGTTATCAAGGCAGATGAGGAGGAGGCAAAGGCAATGGCCGGCTTTCTCGGGTTCATGGCCGGACTTGGTGGTCCGGCGCCGGCGATCGTTTAGATTAGGTTTGAAGTACGTTTAGTACGGTTTGTGCGAAATATGTAATGAATTTCGTCCAGTTTGTAGGAAAAGTTTTTGAAATGGAATGAATTTCATCCGGTTAATTTGAAATTTGCTTTGTTTCCACGAATTTCATTCGGTTAGTTCATATAGTTGTCGAAAGGTATGCGGGTAGCATCGGATGGCATCCATTAGTGTCCTCGGCCAGATACCGGTGTAAATTTGTGGGCCGGCGCTGGAGATGCCCTAACTATCATGCTATAATCGCTAACAATCCTCCATCATTTGGCAGTGAACAGTTATCCCTCGATCAAAATCAGATCCGCGGTGTTTCGCACTCCTCCCGCGTACGAGTGTAAACTCTTGCTTACATAAAAATGGAGCAAGTGGACGGCACTGTAGCACGTCATATCACTCAAACTAGCCCGCCTAACAAGCAGGAAAGCACCCGCCCTCATCATTTTGTTCTGGGTTTCTATCGATCGATCGCGCGAAAATGTTACGCTTCGCAAGTTCTAAAGGAAAAGGCGGCACACTTACGACTCGTACGCGTCGCAACCCCGACAGTCCGGCTCGCACGCTGCTCACCAAAGGGGACACGCGTTGTCTTGCAATTTCACTGACATGTGGGACCATAATTGAATAAACCGTCGATAGCCCAAATATAATCGCTCGGCGGGCGTTGGCTGAGAAGAGAGAAACGGGGGAGGGAGAAGAGATCGCCCACCCGCCGTGCACGGACTCCAAGAAATGTATGGTGATAATGTGAGGTGGGCCATGCTGGAGTCCGGACCGCTTCCGGAGCCCGCTCTCACCGCCCTGGCCCCTCAAGACGCCAGCTGCCCGCTGCATGCATAGCAAGTAGTCCCTGCTTATGTGGAGGAGAGAGAGGCATTGACAAAGTCAAGGAGTAACAGTGGAGACAATAGCTTTCATAAAAAATAAACAATGAATACTCATTGCTCGTCCTCTATATCGGAAAGAATACTTCCATTCACCGACATGTGGGACGTCGACCATCCTGGTCCACCTACCATGCACAAAATTATCCTGATCTACCCCGGTCGTATCACAGGCCCAACCTTTCCCACCGTAAGTTTTTCGGACGAAGGAACCATCATGACTTCGTTGAATTCCGCTTCTTCAAGAAAACTTATTGTACCCGCAATACTGCTACCACACGCGAAGACTAGATGGCACTGTACCACGTCATATCACTGAAACCCACTAGGCCAAACTAGCCCGCCTAGGTCATCTATTTTGGAATGGAGGGAGTACGTCTCTGCACTGCTAAGATTTTGTGTTGAACGTTCTCTGTACTTTTGCTACGATTTTCCTACCCTATGAACCAAATGAGGCCTAAATGTAAGTCGACTATTGTCTGTTCGATCGCTAAGCCTACAATTTTAGGAGCTAGGGCTATTGGTTGATCGACGAGGGAAAAGTATAAGCGTACCACGAGCTCATCAGCCCCAACGTTTCTCTTCTGTGAGTGTTTTCCAAGTACTATAGCTCGCATAGTAGCTAGCCTACTAACACCAAGAATCATCAAACAAGCCCTGCTGATATGATAAACAGTTCAAACTTACATCTAAGCATGCCATATATTACATCAAAAGCTGGTGAGGATACATCTGTTTCCATAACTCGGAGAGGGTTCACATGATTCATTGCATGATTCACTATCAAACAAAAGTAGCAAGATCCGCCCACACAAGACAGTGCACTAGCCCTAAGATGGTTTGATAACACGAATCGTTCTCGTAATTAAACACAGGGCAATGCAAACTACCCTAAAGGATTAGCTGTAACGCCCCGGATTCGATGCGCCAGGTGTCTTCCATTTATTCGCCGTAGTTGCCATGTCATTTGCTTGCGTGTTGCATCTTGCCATGTCATCATCTGCATTTCATCTACATGTTTTTCAAAACTTGCATCCATTCGGGTTGTCCCGGTTCTCTCCGTTGTCCGTTCAGAGTCCAGACCTCTTGCGCGCGCCCGTCGCCCCTCTCAGACCTTGTTTTCATGAGCGGGTGTTAAACTTTCTCGGAATGGACTGAGGTTTGCCGAGTGGCCTTGGTATAGCACTGGTAGACCGCCCGTCAAATTTCGTTGCATTTGGAGTCCGTTTGATACTCCAACAGTTATCCGCTTAGCCCGAAACTCCCCCTTCTCTTTGCAGCCCAACACCTCTTCCCATAGCCCACCTAGCCCAGCAAACTCCCCTCCATGCCCTCCACCGTTCGATCACGATCGCGTGGCCGAAAACCGTGCTCAATTTGGAGTCTCCTAGCTCCCTCTACCTATATATATGTGCCCTTTCCCGATTTTTCAGATCATTTTCACCCCTAACCCTAGCCTTCTCCCTCCGAGCGCCACCGGACCCATCTTCCCCCGCCGCCGGACATGTCCACCCGTTGCCCCCATCCAATCAGACGCCGCCACGTCGCCAACCCCGCCGCCGGTCAGCGTCTCCCACCGTGCGGGCCCGCCGAGCCCAGATCCGGCCCGCGCCGGGCCAAGCCGGGCACCCGTGCCCC
>NC_057798.1:288282668-288285266 GCF_018294505.1 Triticum aestivum | reverse complement strand
TAAAGATGACCCTCGGGCTCCGGAAACCCAAGAGAAAAAGGGCTAGGTGAGGTAAATGGTAAAAGCAAGGTTGGGCCTTGCTGGAGGAGTTTTATTCAAAGCAAACTGTTAAGGGGGTCCCATAAATCACCCAACTGCGTAAGGAACGCAAAATCTGGGAAC
Organism: Triticum aestivum; assembly: GCF_018294505.1. Taxonomy (NCBI): domain Eukaryota; kingdom Viridiplantae; phylum Streptophyta; class Magnoliopsida; order Poales; family Poaceae; genus Triticum; species Triticum aestivum. The sequence goes on along the minus strand of NC_057798.1, from coordinate 288,285,104 downwards.
ATAACACCGGTATGACAGAAACTAGGGCGGCAAGAGTGGAACAAAACACCAGGCATAAGGCCGAGTCTTCCACCCTTTACCAAATATATAGATGCATTAATTAAAATAAGAGATATTGTGATATCCCAACCATAATCCTGTCCACCATGAAGCAACCTTCAACTTCACCTGCAACTAACAACGCTATAAGAGGGGCTGAACAAAGCGGTAACATAGCCAAGCAACGGTTTGCTAGGAAGGGTGAAAAGGTTAGAGGCTGACATGGCAATTTGGGGGGCTTGACGAGCAAATGATAGGTAGCGCAGCAAAGCGATAGAACGAAGCAACTAGCAAAGCAATGATAGTAGTGAGATCCAAGGTAGCGGTCATCTTGCCTGAAATCCCGCAAGGAATAAGAACGAGTCCATGAAGAAGATGAAGCCACGAAGATGAACCAAGTGTAGTCAAACGAATCCTCACGATCGCAATGAAACAGGAACTATCGAGAAGGAGCACAACACGGTAAACACACCACACATGAACAAGGCATGATGCTCAACCAAGTATGATGCATGACAAGGCTACATGAAGCTACTCATGGCAAGAGATGATGCATACAAGAACAACATATCAAGGCAAGTTTAAATGAGGCCGGAAACAACATATAACAATTCCGGTAAGTCCTCATATGCAAATTTAGAAATTGGTCCAGATCTGAATAAACCTTATCTTCAAGTTGTTAAACAGCAAGTTAAGATGCACCAAGATGATCTACATGAGATTCTAGTCAAGTTACATATAAAGTTCATTGAAGTCGGAGCTACGGCCTAGAAGATATGAGCAAAACAAGTTAAACATGGCATTGATGCAAAATGCATACAAACATAAAGAAAACACCTCAAAACAAGGATGCAACATGATAATATGAAACTACATGCACTTCTAAGCAAGTTTCATATAGAGCACACTCAAAACGGAGCAACGGTTCAACACATACACTCTATACAAGTTTAAAGGACAAGCTGTCCAAAACAACAACTAGGCATCTAGCAAGCATCAAAACAATACGCTACAGCACCTCAACATAAGAACAAGAGGCATGGGCATGAAGTACATGTAAAGCATGTCAAAACATGAACAGTGAGCTATCTCCAGAAACTACTAGAACATGCTCAAAAACACATGGCAAGATTGCAAATAATAACAGTTTACAGGCTTAGCAGAAATAACAACAGGTTGCAATGTTTAGAGCTATCAAAAAACATGCTACAGGAACTTATCATGGCAAACAAAGGCATGGCATGAACCTACTAATTGCATAGAACAAAAGTCCTTTACTGACCATGAGCCAAAAGGGCAAAGAAAATATGATGGCACCCATGTAAACATAGCAAATGATGTGACAGATTCATACATGGCAGGAACAACAATAAGTAGGCATGTTGGTGAGCTTGAACCACTCACCACAGAGCAATACATGGCATGGAAAGGCAACCAACAACAAGAACACATGTTTGTGAAGCTAAGCATGCCAAGAGCAAGGTCATAGGGTGCATGGACACATGGCAAAAACTGCACTTAATGTTAACAGGCTGACATCAACATTATTTAGCAACTTTGGAGCACGATAACAACAAGCTACAACAGGCTATAAATGCAACCAGGGGCATGAATGGATAGAGCATGACATGTATAACAAATCATCCTTAGTGAACATCTCCAAATTAAACATAGAATGACTTGTAGCGGCAGGTTTAAATAGCATCATGATATAGTAGATTCAGCCTAGCAAAACAGCAACATCAAGTACCCTACTTCACGAGCTCGAAGCACTCAGTACAAGACTCACAAAAATACATGGATAGCACCACTAAAAAGATGGCATGACATACTTCAAAACACATGTAGGGCTCAAGTTCATAGGAGGCACACACAAAATGCAACAAAAATGACAAATCATCAAGTTCTGTTAACAGACAACAGATAACATCATATAGCACTCTTGCAATGATGATAATGGCATCAAGATGGACTCAAACAAACATGGCACAATGGAATGAAATGTAGAGTATCTCATGACGAACATTTTGATATATCATATGCATGAAATGGAGCTATGGATGCAGAGATATGGCATGATGAATAAGGCACCAAAATATGCAACAATTTCGGGACAGTGAAATATTGGGGTCAACCTTCGATCTGCACGGATATCGATGCGGCGGCGGATCTGGCCGGAACTTCACCGGAGTTGGAGGAGAGGCGGCCGGCGAGGTCGGGGAAGCTCGCCGGAGGAGGGGACGGCTGGATCCGGCCCTCCCGTGGCCGGATCTGGCCAGGGGCGAAGGAGAGGAGGCGCGGGGATGAGGGGTGGCGAACTCCGGCCGGCGCGCGGGGCCGCGGCGAGGACGGCGCCGGCGGGGAGCTGCGGAGGCGGAGCGGCAAAGTCGCCGGCCG
>NC_057798.1:288275337-288282311 GCF_018294505.1 Triticum aestivum | reverse complement strand
CGGGGGCCTCGTGCGCGGGCGGCGGGGAACGCGGGCCGGGAGGGCCCCGCGCGGGCCTGGCGGGCCGGCGGTGGCGGGTGCGGAAGAGAGAGAGGGAGGCACGGGCTGAGGGCGACGTGGCGCGACGCCACTGGCCAGGAGCGGCGGCGGGGAGACGTGGCAGCGCTGGATTGGCCGGAGCGAGGTGTCCGGCGGACATGTCCGGCGTGGATGGACATGTCCGGTGGCGCGAGGAGGAAGACTGCTAGGGTTTGAACCGGGATTTTCGGGGGGAGAGGCATATTTATAGATAGAGGGAGCTAGGATTGTCCAAATGAGGCACAATTTTCGCTCACACGATCGTGATCGAACGACGGAGAGCATGGAGGGGGTTAGGAGGGGTTTGGGCCACTTTGGAGGGGTGTTGGGCTGCAACACACACGAGGCCCTTCGGGCTACGCGGTTGATCGTTGGATTATCAAACGACCTCCAAATGGAATGAAACTTGACAGGCGGTCTACCGGTGGTGTACCAAGGCCGCTAGGCAAACCTCGATCGATTCCGAGAATGTTTAACACCCGCACATGAAAAGAGGCAAAAGGGGGACGCCGGGGGACATAGGAGTGCCGGATTGCAAAACGGACAACGGGGAAAATGCTCGGGTGCATGAGACGAACACGTATGCAAAAAGAAATGCACATGATGACATGGCAATATGCAACACGCAAGCACATGACATGGCAAGGATGGCGAATAACTGGCGGACACCTGGCGCATCGGATCCGGGGCATTACACTTACCTCGCTAGTTATGTCTCTCCTTTTCTCGGACACACGACGGTTGATCTTCCTACGTAGTTACGCATGCTTACCACAACCATATCTTCTCCCCTCATCATCCTTGAATACCTCCCGACCCGTCTCTCACACACACGTGCATAGACAGACAGACATCCCCCGCCCTCTCTTATTGATATTGCACTCATACCCTCCGTTTGTCTAGCAGGCCTCTCCCACCATTTGTGAGACGCCACTCCACCACCAACCCTCCGACGCTCTACCTTTGTCTTTTTCCCAACCTTATTCCTCTGCTACACATATCCATGGATGTTGATCGATCTCCCTCAGTACATAGCTAGGTCTCTCTCCTTCCCCGGACATATACTAGTCGACCAGTCTCTACCCCCCCACACACACACACCGATAGTCGAACGTTCTAGGTAGGTATCCATGCCACAGAGAAGAACTGCACATCTGCCCTCTCAAATTCCAGTAGGCCAGCCGCCCTGTATCTTTGACGTGGGCAAACACAAATTCGATGGCACTCTTTATCGATCGCGCAGCCACACACTTCATCCCTGTTTTAAATTCTATCGATATCTCACGTCCATGACTTCGTTTCACACACATTGCATATGTTACGTTTTTCTGATTGAGATATCATCAACAAATTGCCTCTGTTTCGCACAAACCATCTCTCTCACACCCACCCACGTACGTACCTGCACCTAAAGAAGAAGTGCACACAGGACACACGTACTCACGTCTCGTTCCCGGCCACACCCGCGCGGGTACACTGTGGAGTTCGTTTCTGTACGAAAAGGCAGCCCACGTGATAATTTGACGTGTGTAGCGTTTGTTTACTCGAATGAGGGTCGGGTACCACGCCTAGAATATAAAATGATTGCCGTGGGGGAAATGGAAAAATGGGTTTGTCTCTCGTGAATCTCGTCACACAATCTCACACAAGGCCGCCGTGGCCTCTCTCTCTCAGCGTTGGTCAGTGATCCGGCCGCATCCTGTCCGCCGACGAAAAGGAAGGATGTGCATCGTCTCTCCGTTCGACGGTGTTGAGTTAGCTCGTCCCGATCTGCAGTACCTGCTGTTCTCTCTGACCAAGCTCCGGCGCGGTAGGGCCTTCGCCACTTGCTCGCTGCCGCAGTATGGGCAGATCCCGGCCGCCGGCGCCCTCCTAGTAACATCCCGACGACCCTCAGGTACAGCTTCCTCCGGCCTTGCTCCACTGCCCATCTTCCCACGTTGCTGCTTGTGGATCTTCTTTAGTTGTTTGCTTAAATCGTATCTCAGCCGGTGTACTTTCCATCTTGCAATCTCGTCCTCAAACCATTTTTGATAAACCACCATGTGCTATCTTTCCCTTTTTACATGGAACATGCTTCTTTTTTGTCGGCGTATGTGTCTTCAACTTGTGTTATTGGGCAGTAATTGTTTCCTTTCAACCTCCTTTTGCAAACAGGGCTATCCATTTTCACCTTGTTGCTATTGCGACCTTTTGGTGAACTGCACAAATCACTTTTCTGAAGAGTGTTTTGTGCAGTTCCGCCAAAATGTCACACGGGCAACGTTTTTACATTTCTGTGGGACTGCGGAAAGGGAGATTGGTTTTGCTATCCTCCTCATCCAACTCCGTGCCTAATCTTCTCTGACAAGAAGTTAGTCCTAAAGAGAGATCGTAGAGGTGATCGGCTTCTATTTATGTGTGTTATGTTTCATCATCTAGTTCCACTATTATTGTAATCACACTGACTGTATATCTTTGCAAACAGGAATGGTCCGCCTGATTTTAGTGGAGCTGCACAAAATGATCGGATTGTGGTGTCCTTCATACACCTCTTTTTTGGCTACAGATCTGGGTGAAACTAGCTGCCAAGCATTGAACACTGTGCCAAGGAAATGGAGCCATGCCTATGAACATCATTGATCAATTTTTTTTCTTTATTTGTACACCTTCTCACAACTTTGTTTTCAGTTGTGATGTGAATATTGGCGCTGATCTGCGAACCATTGAGATGCATTAGCCATGGTAGTTTCATTTGTATTTGATGGAATGTTGTAACGAGATAATCTCGAGGCAAGACACATGAATCCTAAGTTGAAACCATTTTTTCCTGCGGGAACCAGAGTTGAAACCTTCATAGCATCACAGTACAAGTTCATCAAAATTATGCATACATATAAACAAATCCTCAAGGATTGATAGCAATGCCAGAAACAATTCAACTTTGTTTCGCCGACATGTTGGACATCCTTCATCCGGCTCCACCTGCCATGCAGCAATATTGAGTGCACAACACAACTTCAGGGAAAGATTCACCCCGGTCATTGCGATGCAGTAGTAATGACTAGTGAGCAGTCAAATCACAGAGCCCCACCTTCGCCACAGTAAGTTGCTCGGACGAAGCAACCATCATTTCTCTGTTCCTTGAATCCGCTGGTACTCCCATATTCCCACAGTAAAGTTGCTCGGGCGAATCAACCATCACTATATCCGCTCACGTGTGATGACCACAGGAGCTATCCATTCAGATTGCATGTTAAAAAAAATAAAGGTCGATAACTAATGCGGCAAACTTTCAAAAACAAAAACTAATGCGGCACCTCGGGCCAACGTGGCCAGATCGCATTTTGCACGAGAAATTACACACCATGTTTCGTTGACATGTGGTCCCGTTCCAACATATCAGTGAGACGACGACGAGTAGTAGGAGTATTTCTGAACCGACATGTAGGCTAGGGCGCCCCTTCATGAACCATGGCAAACTGGCAACCGTCCACCGACGCTTCGCCTTTCCCTCTCGATTTGGAACTGCTATCGCACGCTCTTCCTCTCCCTCCTCCATTTTCCTTCAGCCCTTCATGCTTTCTTCTGCCATTGTTCAATCATCTTCTCCATGGAGGGAAAAGGACGGAAACAACCCCGTTATTCTTGCCCTGATCTGAAAGATGATGTGGTGGAGGAACTCATTGATCGGTGCGACGTCATCACCTCGGCTAGCATGGCAGGTTTGTTCAAGCCCATTCTTGACTCAACTGATAACATCATTACAAGGAACCCAAGAGTCAAGGAACGGTTTGATCTCCCCTATCTTCTTCGCCGTGACCCTGATGACCGGCGCCGTCACGACGGAGGCCTCGCCCTGTGCAAGTTTATGCCACTTGATAATGATATGTATGATGTTAAGATGCCATCGCTTGAGGGCAAGGCCTAGGCAGGCGCAAATGGAGATTGGGTTGTTTACATTGGGTGCAACTGCGAGTGGGAACTTGTGAATGTGTACACTCGTGACCGGGTTCCACTTCCAAAAATCTCAGCAGACTGCCCAGAGGTTGAGCACACCGGTATTGTACGCACGTTCAAATACAATCATGGTGACTGTCTTCTACGAAAGATAGCAATTTCTCGAGTTCCCACCCGCTCTTGGAATTACAACAACTATGAAGTTGTTGCTATCTTCGACAAGCTTGTTGCCGTCGTTGCTGGTTTGACTCGATGGACATTGCTCAAAAATCAGTTTCTGTACACGGATGAGTATTGTGATGCAATTGAATACGAGGGCCTTGTGTTTGCTGCCACCACTCGTGGCACCATTTTTGCATGGAATCGTTATGATTTCGGTACGTTTGTCTTCCACCGTAATTATAATTGTTTCATCCACATGCATGCGGGTTAGCAAGTTTCCCTTTACTAATTAACCTTCTTCCTGTGTTTCCAAGGTCCTGTGAAAATTCCACCACCTATACTTGAAATTTTTTATAACCAAGGGGGACATGACGATGGTGATGATCACGAGCATGAGGACGAGCGGCGCCCATATACTTGTTGGCGCCTGGCAACTAATTCCCATGGATCACCTCTTCTCGTGTGTATACAGCCCACTGATGATGTTACTGCTAAGGAAGCAGGTGTAGTCTCCCATGGTCGCACTCTCCGGACCTATTCCGACACCCGTTGCATGGTATTCGGGATGGATACTAGCGTGCTAGCACCAACACCTTCTCCCTGGTACAGAATTGATAGTCTTGGAGAAAACTTGCTCTTCCTTGGACAAAACTATCCGATGATGGTGAAAGGCGATCCAACTGCTGTTGACACAATGTTACTAGCACCATTTGTGAGAAGCAAATGTGTCTATACCTCGGACATTAGCGTGGTTCCATACCCTGGTACTGATATAGTAGGCCGCTTCAGCCTGGATAATCAGTCCTGCATTGGTCTCGAGATCGACAATAGATACCCCGTCCCAGAGAATCACTTGTGGTTCAAAGCAAGCATTTCCAACGCCGAGGAATGGTTGAGTTGAAGTTCATTTCATTTCTTGTTATTTGTTGTGTGGTGAAAACTTTAGTATTTATAATGTATCCTCGTTGTCGATGTGGGTTGATGACCTATTGTATGTAATAAATGATATGCCTGTGATAAACTTACTAAATTTATGAATGGCTTTCGAGTTGCTTCTGTGAGTGAGTGGTGCGACGAGGAAAAAATATATTTTCCGAATACATAATTGTATGTGCATTGCAATAGGTTATCGGATGAGGCCAATCATCAACAATAGTAGTACACTATTTGTACTAGCTTCACATGCTTTGCGCATCATGCGGGTGTTTTTACTATAGCCATATTATACTACGTAACCAGCACCTCGAATCCTCGATACTAGTAGTATATATAGTAAGTAGTAGGAGTAGTAGGGTGGCATGGGCCAGAACAAGCATTCATGTCTAGGAGTACGACACACGCCACCAGCACGACTTCCATCTGACACCATATTTCTTGGAGTCTGTGCTAGAGTAATCTCTTCAACCTCATCGTTTCTCTAACTCAGCCATCGCGCCGCGGGCGAGGTGGGAGTTTGCCGATAGTCGCTTTCCTCAACTACGGTCCCACTTGTAAGGCCAACTCCAACGCTCTATCAATATATGGATGTACTCTTCTTCCCAATACAAAAACTTGCATCCATTCTACTCCCTCCATTCTACTACCTCCGTCCTGGTTTATAGGTCCCCTTTGTAGTTTGTGTCAAATTTTTACTAAAGATTTAACTAACAACATGTTAATGCATGTCAAGAAAAATTATCTCATTGGATTCGTATTTGAACATAGTTTTCAAAAATATAATGTTTGGTGACATGCGTAAACATTTTGTTAGTTTAATCTATGGTCAAAATTTGGCACAAAATATAATGGGGATCAATAAACCCGGACAGAGATAGTATTTGTCAAAATATATATGTATCTAGACATGTTTTAGTATATAGGCACATCCATTTTTGGACAAATGGAAGTCAAGTATTTTGGAACGGAGGGAGTACACAATGATTTTTTTAAGTTAGCACAGCTAGTCTAATCCGAGAGCACAATCGAAGATTTGGTTGGGTTCTTCCTCCTTTTGCCGACACGTGGGACATCCAGCATCCAGGTCGTGTCATGAAAGAAAATAGAGTGGTAGTTGATAAGTTGAAGCCACGAGATGTGCATCTTGAGTTAAACTATAAATAGAATCTTACTACTCTTGAGTAACTCCAAAAGGGGCCACCGAAGATCTTTCTTGGATTTGTTTTTCATCACCAGCACATCGAGGTGAAAGATGTGCAGGTTCAGTGGGTCCTCTTGCGTTTTCACTGACATGTGGGGCCACATGTGAGCAAACAGACGATGGGCTCCGCGCGTCCGCTGGCTGGCTGAGAAGAGAGATAGAGGAGTGCTGAGCACAGACTGCAGGAAATTTGTTCTACGTAACCAGCACCTTGATATTCGCGTGTGGTTGTTTCTAGAATAAAAAAGGAGGTACCTCTACTTATGTTACTCCCACTACGCCTAGCCTAAGGTTAGTAGGTGACCTTGCGCTTGGCTCTTCGCCTCTTCCGGAAGTCGATGGTTCTATAGTAGTGCTTCTGGCAATCTGACATCAAATGAACTGCTGCACGTCCACCGCTTGTAAGCAAAAGTTTCTCCTCGTGCTGCGAGCCACCACGCACGCGTTGGCGAGGGAGAAGGCGTAATCAAGCTTCTCGTCGTTCTGCGAGTTGACGGGACACATCAAAGTTATTTACTAGTAGCACGTACTCTCTCCAAAAAAGGGCTGACCATGTCATTGCTACCATCCCGTGCTCCGTTGTTGAGTACGTGCACTATTCACATGCCATTCATGTGCCATCGAGGAGAAAAAATATTGTGTAGGTGCCATCGAAGTG
>NC_057798.1:288258000-288274937 GCF_018294505.1 Triticum aestivum | reverse complement strand
ACTCACTTACGCACTTCTTATCTAATTATCTCCATTTTCTTGCATGACACGTGCACCTTGATGCTAGATGTCTCGCGTGTTGGGAAAAGGATGAACAAAGCACACGTAAAAGAAAAGAGTTGAAGAGCATAGATTCCCGACGACCGAGGAGGAGCAAGGAACCTCGCGGTGGAGCGTCTGCAAGGAACCTTGTGCGTTTTCCCCTGTTTTTTGCCGCATGCCCACCTATAAACAACTAAAAGAACATGAACTTTTCGCTAACCACTAGAAACGGTACATCAGGATGCTAAGTTGAAGATGTTTTATACTCCCTCTGTTCCCAAATATAAGTCGTTTTAGATATTTCAATAAGGGACTACATACGAAACAAAATGAGTGAATCTACACTCTAAAATATGTACACAAGCGAACGCACTAACTCCATCCGATCCAACTCATGCACATACGCGCACATCATGGAGCACACACCGCACGTACACAAGACGTGCATGCACACACGCTCGGCCGCAGAATGCACGTGAATAACACATGCATGCGCACACACTCGGATGCATGGAGGCGTGCGCCATCCGCGGCGACGTCCGGTTCGTCATGCTATGGAGAAGCTCGCACGCAACGGCGCATACGCATCTCTTGCAGCACCTCTTTGCCGTCACTGCTCAACTACTAGTCGGAGACGAAGACGACCGCAGCCTCGGCCTTAGAGCTAGCACCGATGGAAAAACACGCACGCTGCACGCACACGAGCACATACGGAGTGCCCATGACGTGGTGGTGGTGCGTCCCCAGTCGCCTCTACTCCTTCTGCGCATGTTGTCTATCAACGCGGCTGCATGCTAATGATGATGTGGGTGAGATCTTCTAGGACTCAGATGATGACGAGGAAAATTATGAGACACAAGGTGACGTACACCGTCAAGGTCCACGGTCAAGGGGGTGCTAGCAAGTGCTTAGATGTGGTTAGAGCAAGTACAATAGAGCTGAGTCAGCGGGCTATAAGGAATAAATAGTAGTATATTTCTGCTTAGTTGGAGGAAAGAGAAGAGGAGAGAGAAGGTAAGCGGGCTCTTCGTGAAGAGCCAGCTCTAGCACATGCTCCTAGGCACTTTGTAGTACATGTTGACTATAAGATGGGCTATAGGCTTATAGCCAGCAACTGGCTATACTACTAATGCTCTTTAGATGAGGTGCTAAGTGCATTAAATGGCTTAGTAACTCAAGGTTTCAATGCATATGTGCTTAGTTTATTGGTGCCACATCATATTTTATGCCTACGTGGCAGGTTTAGTAGCTATACATGGTGGAGCACTGGGGGAGGCCAAGGCTGGTCATAGTGGGGAGTAACTTGTACTGTAACATATTACTATGTTACTCTAAACATCTCTATAAACCGGAAAGGAGGGAGTAGTAACATACACTAGTGTCATATGGCATAGTATGGGAGCACATGATATTTCCCCGTCCGGACCGATCCCAAGTTGGCTTCTCACCTTCTTGGCCCAACAAAAACCCCTCCCCCTCTCGCGCGTGCTTCCTGCTCGGCGCCAGCTGAGCTGGCCGCTCCACATTGATGGCAAGTCAGGGCGACGCGACCTCTCACTGCTTCCACCGTTGAAGCGGCGTGCCGACCGAGGGCACCGCCCGCTGCACGCCGGCATTTTCGACTACACAGTGGTAGTAACTTTTAGAGCAAGTACTACTATAATTAGATGACATAAGCAGGCTATAAGGATTTAAATATAGTATTTGTTCTTAATTGAAGGAGAGAGAAGAGGAGAGAGAAGAGAAGCGGATTGTAAACGTGTAGCCGGTTGTACTCCAACATACTCTACTTTGTGAGACAAAAGGTGGGGCCATTATTAATGATATTGTATTTATACTAAAGGGACTAACGGACGCCTTAATTACTCCATTTTTTTAGACAAACCTTGGTGGGGCTATTATTGACTTTTTTTGAGCTATTATTGACATGGACGTGGGGTTTGGGGGCCAAAGGCCTACTATTATACTGCGACCTGACATGCTCTACCCTAGCCGCCGCTATATCATATGGTTTCGCACTGTTCCAGATCTTAGCGCCGCCACGCAATTCTTCTCCAGCCCTCCTTCCGGCGTGCACCGTGAGAAGGGATAGCAGTCCTCCGAACCCCGCCTTTCGTGATCCTGTACGGGAGAGGGGCAATCTGGTTTTTGGGGAGCACACTCCTTTGACTGCTGCCAGCGACGACTACCTCAACGACAGCCTTCTTCCCCGACCTCGGTAACCTCTTCATCAACGACATGAGTGACAACATCAACCACATCGGTTTTTCTCCCGCTATACAGTATGTGATTCTGTCCTCCTGGTTTAGTCTGCATCATTACTTTGATGTTTGCAATTGTCGTCATGATCTATTTACTGCTGATTTGGATTAAATCTCATACTAAATTGCTCATATATTCAACAATCCAATCCAAAAACCTGATCACAGACAATTTACTCCGAGTTGTTTTGCTGCACTTTTGAAGCCGCCTACTTTTAAGGGGGTGCAATATAAAAGGTGGCGCACAAGAGGAGTATATTGGTTTCAGATCATGTGCTGCTATGACGCCACTAATGGTAAGCCTGAGGGCGATCTTAATCCTACACCACAGGAAGCTTTTCAGAACATGGATACCCTCTTCAAAGCCGCCCTGCTGAGTTTTCTTGACGATTCCATTGTGGGTTCGTATATGTTGTTTGACAGCGGCAAAGACATGTGGGCTGCGCTCGAAGCCACGTTTGGGCCCTCGGGCGCTAGCAACGAGTTGTACGTCATGGAGCAATTCTGTGACTACAAGATGACTGATGAGCGCTTTGTTGTTCAGCAGACTCATGAGATACAGTCACTCTCTAAGGAACTTGAGTACTTTAAGTGTGTGTTGCCAGACAAATTTCTTTATGGGACCATCATTGCCAAGCTTCCACCTTCGTGGAACAATTTTGCTACTTCTCTGAAAAACAAGAGACATGAGTTTTCTATTTTGGATCTCATTAGCACTCTTGATTTTGAGGAGAAGGCGAGAGCAAAAGACACACGTGCTCGGGTCGCCGAGGGAGCTTCTAGTGCCCACATGGTACATGAGAAGAACTTCTAGCCCAACCAGCCCCAAAACAACAAGAACAAATCTCAGGGGAAAGGCACGTTTGATGCAAAGAACAAGCCGTCACATTCTACCAACTTCAAGAAGAATTCTCATAACGGGAAGGGATACAAACCTCAATTTTGGTAGCACCGCACAAAATTTATATGGCTGCATCTACCTGCTGTCAGCTAACCTCATGGTGCTCCAGGTATTCCTACATTCATAACTAGGTACAATGACCACCGCAAGATGAAATTAGCTTATTCGTACGTTGACTTGCTGATGCAGTGCGGAACGATCCTGTCATGTCTAGAGGAGCAAACAAGCAGTGCAGCCGAAGGTGGAAATCAACCAAGGACTTATGAAATTATATGTAATCTTCCTCAGGCAGGTCAGTGTCCCCTTCATCCAGATGATCGTGTTTTGTCATGCCGAGCTATTGATATGTGCTACTGTTTTGCAACACCGTTTAAGTATAGCTACTATTTTCCTATCTTTTCAGATTCAGGACAAGGAATAGGATATTAGGGGAACTGCACAATATGGACCCATGTTGAGTCATCTCTATTGCCTCATGTGTTTGCTGCAAATGTGTCAGCATCAATTGCAAGATGAGGCAGCTAGATAGCTGTGGAGTTGCCAACATGCTCAAAGTGCTCGCAACATTGAGAAGAAACAAGCATGCCCAGGAAATTAATGCGTGCGTAGGGAGGCCCTTTGCTCAGAGAAGCATCGACTGATTTTCTTTATTTCCACACCTTCTCACAGTTTTGTATATTGGTTATAGTATGGTGAATTATTGAGATGCATAGACATGCTGAACTTTTGTTCTTCTGAATGTTAGTTTAATGTGAGTGTCTGCATCCAGTACCGCATCCTCTAATTTGGTGGATGCACACAGAGAAAATAAATCTCCTTAATTTACTCCATAACCACCCTATTAAATAGGCCTCGTAACAAACTAGGCGCATGCAGTGGCCGGCGGGCACATGCATCCTGCATGCATGGCCAGTCATGTAGCAACGCAAAAGAAGAGAGCGGTTCTTGGGAAAAAGCGAGTAGTTAGTGCAGCGTGCCTTATAAACACGAACAGCTCGCTCTGCCGCTTCCGTCTCCCCACCCAATTCCCCCCGCTCCCCAATCTTCCTCACTCGTCCAGAAAAACCCGCTCACCTTCTTCCTCACTCATACAGAATACGCCTGCTCCTCTTCTTCCACTCCTACAGAAATCCCCAGCCCTCCTTCTTCCCCACTCGCACTGCCACTAGGCTCGTCTCTGGCTACTCTGCTCAAACCCGTGAGCTCGGTGCGACACCCACAAGGAAAATGGAGTCGGCTAGCCCCAGCGCCAAGAAGATGAGGCTCCCACTAGTGGTGACGCCGGTTGTAGATCCCACACCCGGTAGCGCAGGGAGAAGCGGCGAGCCCCCCCACCCGGATCTGAGGAACCGGTAGAATCTCTGGTGGACCGCATCAGCAATCTCCCGGACGTCATCCTTGAGGAGATCATCTCGCTTCTCCCCACCAAGGATTGCTGCCGCACACAAGTCCTCTCAACTCGGTGGCGCCCTCTATGGCGCTCCGCGCCCCTCAATCTTGACTGTCGTCAGATATCTATCCTTCGTGAATTTGATCTCATCAGAGCCATCATCTCTTCTCACCAGCAGGGCCCCGTTCAATGCCTCTGCATCCCCACAAGCTACCTGCTATCCATACCCGGCAAGGTGGACGCTTGGCTGACATCCCCTGAATTCGGAAAGCTCCAGCAGTTTGAGTTCTACCATTACTACGAAAGTTTCATACCACGAACATACCAAGAATTTGTGTCCACACCACCGTTGTCCATCTCACGGTTTTCCTCCTCTCTCCACACCGCCACCTTCGCCCGGTGCCATCTACCATATGATCTGGTACAAATGCTTCGACTCCCACTGCTAAAAAAACTCTCGCTTGTGGTGGTTTATCTGTCGGAGGCCTCACTGCACAACATCCTCCACTCTAGTTGCCCTGCCTGAAGCGCTTGCTGATTGTTTTGGGAATTGAAATCGGTATCAGTTGTCTCCAAATAAAGTCGCCTCACCTTAAAAGCATTGGAATTTGTTTTGAAGGACAACAACTCATCATCGAAGATGCCCCTTCACTTGAAAGGTTGCTCCTTCATAATTGTTATACACCTTCAGAAATAACTGTCGTCTTTGCGCCCAAACTGGAGACCTTGGGTGTAATTCGTGACCCGTTTAATAATCACAAGGAGTTGGTGTTTGGCTCCTCACCTTTTCAGGTACCATATATTATCATCTACACATTTTCAATCATATGCTGCATTTTTCATTTATGCGCATAAGTTTCATATCATCCCGGGGTACACTTTGGGTACTAATATTATGTTATATGCTCAATGAAGAGTTCGTCCATTGATAGCCTATCAATGCTGCTAGATTCTGTCAAGATCATATATATCAGAATGTATAGTTTTGATTTGGACATAATTATTGGCTTGCGGCGATGCTTTCGATCTCTGGGGAATTTATACATAGAGGTGATGATTTCATGCACATTGAAAGCCCGTATATATTGTATTAGAATTAACTGTTCAGTTGTCGTTCTTTCGACATACTCTTTTTTCAGACCTTAACTGTTTTCAATCTTCATGTCTACTTAGGCAGAACCACATGGAAAAAAACATATAACCAATCGTTGGTGTAATAAGCACAAGGATTTTCTCAGTTCTCATGACATTCGTTTGAGGACAATAACGATGGGACGATATGCATCCAACCAGGCAAACAGAAGCTTTGTCACATTCTTCCTGTTGAATGCGAGGTTACTATTGTCCATGAGGCTTAATTTTTACAGCAAGAGATTTCTCACGGATGAACATGTTGAACAGCAAAAAAAGAAGTTTTAGGTGGACAAATGGGCTTCTAAACGTGCTCGGCTTCTATTTACAACAAGTTGTAGACATCCTAAAATAATTTTTTTTGCACAGGATGTTGATTTTATGGATCAGACCGATCCATTTGTTTGTGACTGCAAAAAAGAGTGGTTGGGTTAGATGTTACTGTCATGTTCAATCTGGGTTTTGTCTAAAAATTTGATGAACAATTAATCCTTGGGCTTTTTGTACCATTTGTATGGTTGACTTGCATGTTGTTGCCCTCGTACTCCCCTAGACCTGCCACTACACTGCCGCATCTTTTATGGCTGCTATTCGTTCCCGTCCGAGGCCTTGCCGTCATTCTCCGCCTTGGTTAGCTCGCTGTGCTCGCCACCGTCTGGTGTTGTCAACATGGTCAACAACCAAGAGGAATCAGGAGATGACTGTACGTGGAGAGGCTGACAGTAGGGACCCACCAAGGTCATTGCATTTCGCAAGCAGATGCCGCGTTATTACAAGCCAAAACAATACTTCCTCCTAATTGTTTGACAACTAGGTTCCACGCCATTGTCAATGTAGTCAATAAACGAGAAAATTACACAACGAGTGGATAACACCAGGGACCCAGCAGCTCGCCCAGTTGTTTTTCAGTTTCAGAGATGGGAGCTCAACTGCGCGCTATGCGGGGGCAGTGGCACGTCTAGCCCATGCTTACGCTTTTATTAAGCACATGACTAGCCCAGTTGATATTTTTTTTCTTTTTGAAATTGGCTAGCCCAGTTCTTTTTTTTGGAGACCAAAACCGAGGCCTACTTGCTTTTCTCAGCCCTGCTGGGCTGCAAATCTTTCAAGACGAGTAGGGATAAGAAATGGGCTTCCCCAGAAAACGGGCTATACGTTGTAAGAAATGGGCTGTAAATTTTTAAACCAAAGCCAACCGGCAATTGCATTAAAATATCATTTTTTTCCAGGATTTCTCTACTCTCTACTCTTATAAAAACCAAAGCCAACTGGCAATTACATTAAAATATCATCTTTCCACCCCACAAGATAAACTACTCATACAAATGCATCTTCATGTTCCGTGCAACGAACCAGCATCTTGCTAGCTAAGATTCTAAATTTCATTCATTCTTTTTGCGGAGAATTGTTTTTTGAATTTTATTTGGATATAATTTTTTGAAAACTATTTTTAACGTGACTCGAAATTTCGTGATTAAAAGAGTTCGGACCCCACCGAAATATGCAAAATTTCGTTGAATTTTTTAGCACTGCCCAGAATATATGGTCTGTAATGCTAATAAAAAGAATATGAGCTTCAAATATCCTTAAGAATTAGCAAATGGGCTGTAAATTATTGAAAATAATGGCTAATGGGCTGTATGCTGTTTTCCACAGATTTGGAGGCTGACTTCTAGGCCTACTAGGTTGACAATGACGCTGTCCTAATTTTTTTTGACGCGTACGCAAGGCTTTGTCAACTTAGTCAACACACAACAGTGACTGTTGGATGTCCATCCAACGGCCGCCGTGCTTCTTCAGTCTCTGATCTTCCTACTCCAGCCGCCCAAACCAGCGCCGGCGGGACTACCTGCTCCCTCCTCCCATGGCTGGCAGTGCTGCCGCCAGGCCATCCCTCTAACCACCCACACATCCTGTTATTTTCCGGCGACGTCAGCCTCACCCCGCAGCCGACCAGTCAGCACTCGTTCTCCCCTCAGCGTGGGCATCTGCTGCAGTGGCTTCGCCGGCTCCGGGTGGTTCTCTTCCTGGGCCCCGCCCTCGTCCACCGCGTTTGTGCTCTCGGCGCGGCGAGGTCAACATGGTCAACAAACAACAACCGTCGGAAGAGGCTTACAGTAGGGGCCCACACAGGAAAATGCCTCCTTATTACGCGCAAAATAATGATTCCTCCACCTGATATCTGGGACCCATCGGAAGGGTCTCCGTATTCCGCGAAAAAACGTTCCCCCCACTGTCAGCTCGGACCCACCGGACATGCCTCCTTACTACGCACAAAAAAATGAATACTCGCCCTGCTAGCTGGGACTCACCTTAGTGGGAGGCTGACTTGTGGGCCTACTAAGTTTATGGGGACGGAGGGCTTTATCAACTTAGTCAATATGAACGACTCTAGCTCCAGTGATGGTACGATGTCCATCCAACGGCCATAGTGCTTCTTGAACCTCTGGTCTTCGTGCTCCAGCCGCCCAAAGCAGCGCCGGTCGTGCCGCATGCTCCTACCTCCCGTGGCCGGCTGTGATGCCGCGGAGGCCTCACCGCCCCCTACTACTCCCACCGCTGGCCAGGCCATCGCTCTACTCACCCACACCCCCTGTTATTCTATAGCGACGACAGCCTCACCCTCGTACTCCTCTTCGCGTGGGCATCCACTGCTGCGTCTTCCCCGGCTCCGCGCCGTCCCCTTCCTAGGCCTCACCGTCGTCCACCGCCGTGGTGCCCTCGACGCGGCGTGGTCAATGTGGTCAACGACCGACTTCCATTAGAAGAGTACTATGCGTGGAGAGGCTGACAGCTGGGTCCACAACAGCCGCAAGGAAGTGCCTCCTTATCAAGCGCAAAATAATTATTCCTCCACCTAACAGCGGGGACCCACCGAACAGGCCACCATATTTCACGAAAAAAACGTTTCCCCTGATTGCTGGGACCCACCAGCTACATCTTCGCACACAAGGAAGTGCATCCGGGCAAAAAAAAAAGATTCGCCCCCTGACTACTAGGACCCACCAGCTACATCTTCGCATGCAAGGAAGTGAGTCCGGGCAAAAAAAAACGATTCGCCCCCTGACTACTGGGACCCACCAGCTACATCTTCACAGGTAAGGAAGTGCCTAACAGTCGGGACCCACCTGGTCGAAGCATATGTAGTGTTGTCATTCTGGTCGCGAACGTGTATGTACATACTGGTCGTAGTAGAGGCGCGCACGTACACGTACGTACAACGGCGAGGGTGCAAGAAAGAAAATACGGCCACGTACGTACATACGGGCAGGGTCTCAAACGCCTACTCACGCATACGTACATGGCTGGGTCAGAACGGAGAAACAACGTCGTCGTCGTGTTCATGGGGAGGCAACAGAATGCGCCATGTTCATCGGGAGGCAACGGAACGCGTGGGAGCCAACCAGCTGGGTCGGAATGGAATGAGTGGTCGTGTTCATCGGGAGGGCTTGGACAGAACAGGCGATGGAAACGAGGCCTGGCGTACCGCACAACGGAGGAGACGGCCTTGTGTTTGACCGGCCACGTTCGAAATGGGATCTTGTTCATCGGGAGGGGTCTGGCGTACCGCAAAACGGAGGAAACGGACCTCCTACGGTCAAAACGGGGGTCCTGTTGATCGGGAGGGGTGTGGCGTACCACAAAACGGACAAAACGAACCTCCTACGGTCAAAACGGGGGTGCTGTTGATCAGGAGGGGTGTGGCGTACCGCAAAACGGACGAAACGGACTTGTGTTGGAGCGCTATGGTCGAAACGGGGGTCCTGTTCATCGGGAGGGGTGTGGCATACCGCAAAACAGACGAAACGGACTTGTGTTGGGGCGCTACGGTCGAAACGGGGGTCCTGTTCAGCGGGAGGGGTGTGGTGAACCGCAAAACGGGACTCCATGGGATACTGTTCATCTCCACCGTCAACCTCCTCCAGCCTCCACGGGCTACCATCGACCTCCTCCAGCCTCCACGGGCTCCTGTTCATCCAGCCTCCACCGCGCGCTACTCCACCGGCTACTGTTCAACCACCCCTCCACGGGCACCCCTCCACCGTCTACTGTTCATCCAGCCCTCCACTCCACGGGGTCCTGTTCAACCACCCCTCCACGGCCACCCCTCCACTCTCTACTATTCATCCAGCCCTCCACACCACGGGTTCCTGTTCATCCAAAGGCAACGCCACCACTCACTGTTCATCCAAACCCCCCTGCAACGCTCACTGTTCATCCAATCGATCGGCTTCAGTTCGCAGCAGTAGCGAAGGAATTGCTCCATCGGGTTCAGTTAATAGCCATCGATCGATCGCTCGGGTTCAGTAACACATAGCTTGCAGTGCAATCGCTCGGGTTCAGTTAGAGCCCAACGCCTCGCTCGGCTTCAGTTAGAGCCAACGCCTCGCACACACGCACGTACCTGTACGAGAGAAATGCGCATCGCTCTCCCACCGTAACTGGCAACTCCCTGAAATTTTCCTCCCCCTCGCTTCTACCACGGTTTTTTCCGTCATGGACGGCCAAAAGAATGTCATGCAGTTGCGTCTCCGGCCCGCCCAAGACGAAAAGCCCATTTTCTGTCATGATTTTTTGTCATAGAAGTAGGAGCCCACCACATCTATGATGATACCAGGATTTGTCACAATTATCGTCATAGAAGTGTCATATGTATGACAGGAAAAAAATTTGTTCGGCACAAAATGTCACGGATGTGTCTTTTTTTTGTAGTGTTACTAGGTGTTTGTTCTGATGCCTATGTGAACAGAACACTTTTATTTCTTGTTTTCTTTATACTGAGAAGAAACCTTGTGAAGGTTTAGGGAAATAGAAGGGCTCACCAACAAAAGCCACTAAAAAAGTTTAGAATAATATTGGGGAGGATCAAGTGCAAGAATACAAAAAGTTCAGAGTTGAGAAAGCGGAAAAGTTCATAGGCCTCTCATGTTCACAAACGCATGCCGCTGGCCACTAGAGATGTGTGGCCGCCATTGCCCATCCAAAATCACAGTGCCTATCGAGTTTCTTTGTCAAAAGCTTGCATCGATGGCTAACTCCGTACTATTACTTTACCTACTATTATGCTAATGTTGTACTGCTGCTCTTGCTTATTAAGGCATGCATCAATAGTCAATCTTGAACTGGATGTGCTATTGTATGTCCGGTGACTAGAGCGTTTGTTTAATGGATGTGTTCTTTGGCTGAGGATGTCAACGTTATGTTGTTTTCATACTTTCAACAAAAATATCTATAAGTTCAAAATGTATAACCCTATAAGTTCATTGAAAAACAGAAACAAAAAAAAATAGTGCATGAGCAAGTAGCCGCCCCGCACTGGACGTCAACATTATGATGTTTTCATACTTTCAGCTCACATTGTAGCTTTTTTTCAGTTCAATGGATTCCAAAAAGGAAAAAAATTGTGGATGGGTGATGAATCAACTTCCTGTACTGTTGTGCCATGAGCATTGGACGACCCCGACCACCGGCACCACTGCTTCCCAACCTCCTGCTTGCATCGCCATCTCCCGGTGGGGCTCTGCCGCCGAAGCACCCTGGCCGTTCACAGCCACCACTCCAGGCCATTCACGCCACCACCCCAGACCGTTCATTGTCAGCAGCACCCTGGATCACCAGGTCGTTCAACGCCACTCTGCTGTATCCTCTTCTAGCCACTCTAATCTACACCCTCAGTACAAGCCAATGCATCGCCAAGGTACACTGGAATGCATATGTGTTACTTTTGTGGTGATGATTTTGGGAGTAAACTATGGAAAATTTAACAAGAGAAAATATGCGTTTAGATCACTAAAGTAGTGATCTAAAATGTTCTTATATTTTTTTACAGAGGGAGTACTCAAGTCCATCTTGCAAACCAGTAGCAGTTCTATAGTGCAAGCATGCATCAAATTAAAAAAACCAAACCTGACTTGAAGCAGATTCATATCTGAGCGTTTATTCCGTAGCTCATCTATACTCATATAAGCCCATGCATATCTGGGCGTTTATTACTTCCAACTCTGAAGCTTGACATGCATATTTGGGAATGGTTTCAGGTACTAGTTTGGAACTGTATCTAACCCATACTATAACATATTTCAGCAGCTCGATAGGTGTTGCGGGGTTCGGTTCGACGATGACAGGATTCCTTTTTATGTTTTCGAGTTGTCAAATAAAACCAATTTTTTTGGACATGCAGCACTCAAGACGTTCACCCTTACCACCACAAGCCGTTCACCTCTGTCACACGAGGCCGTGCGACGATGCAACTATCAGAATGTTCACCTCTGCCACAGGAGGGCGATGCAACGCTAAGAATGTTTTGTTCTTTTACAGTACATGTTTTGTGTGCTTTTTAGTACACCTACTTAACTATTCAATGTCCAATTTCCCCTCTTTAAGTGTTCTTCCTATAGCACAACAGGAGTTGTGTGTTATGCCTTAATAAGCATTTGAGAAAACCTTGTATGGATCGAAACTAGCATATGTTCTGTTCTATTATTATTGTAAATGAAGCTCCACTTTTGTTTTGTTTGAGGTTACTTGACATAAAAATCAGTATATGTTCTATTGTAAAAACATATCTAAAAGTGTCATGATGCATGAAAGCAGAAATCTGAAAATACACTCAGTTCAGTTCCTATATTTTATTTCAGTTCAATTTAGAACTATTTGCAACTGTTCAGACTCGAGTGTTCGTATATTTTATTTCAGTTCAATTTAGAAGTATTTACAACTGTTCAGACTTGAGTTTACAACGGAAAAACATTTGGAAGTTTAGCAAGCGAAAATACTTGTTAGTTTCATTTAAAAAGTGTCATATAGTTCAACTTTTATATATAATAAATTCATAATGAAATGTGGGAACAACTCAATATGTGTGTGTGTGTGTGTGTGTTAAAAACATAACAGTACAGAGAAATTTGGTACGTACTCGTCGAAAAAAATTGCATCAGTTCGAGAGGCACGGGAAAGAAAATTTGGTGTCAATAAAGTTCGAGGGAAAAATAACTTTGAAAAGAAACGTGAGAAGCTCACAAATTAATTCCGTGACATTGACGTCCAAGTTCTACAACTGATATGTACAAACAAAAATGGTGGTCCGTTCTACAAAGGAAAATTCGTTTAATTAAAAATATTGATCAGTACAAGTTAAAAATGGTGGTCCGTTCGGAATAAAAGAAACGACAAAATTTCAGATTGTAAAATTTCAAGCAAAAGGAAACCCCATGCAATTCAAATGGTAAAAGTACAAGTCATAAAATAAGAGAAGTCCAGAACATCGTTGTAAAAAAATGTTTAGCTAAAAATAAATAAGAAAGCATTTTCTTTTTGAAAAAAATATCCTTCAGTTCGATGATATAAACCATGCAAGTACAGGGCCAACGATACAATAACATTCAGTTCAACAATATAAACCATGCAAGTTCAGGGCTAGGATACAGTAAACCGTTGAAAATTTACGAGAAAAATATTATGCAAAAAAAACAGAGCAAAGTCTAGTTACTGAAAACACGCTTAGTACAAACCCATGCAAGCATCAGTACAAGTACCTTTTTTGGAACCATTTAAAATTACTCTACAAAAAATAGCTCAGTACAAACATACACATATATCAGTACGACTACTCTGTTTTTCAGACGAGAAAAGAGCAGGATCCGTCATGCCGTATTCAAGATTACTCTTAAACGGTTGCGAAGTAGAGAAAATGTTCAACATGACTAAGTTTCGCATTTTCGATAGCTATCCAACGGTATATTATTTGCCCCATTTCGACAAACTTTTCAAAAAAAAACGCGTTCAAAACCAATTTTAACTGTAAGGAATTAGAAAAAACTTTCTATACGCAAAAGTTGCGCATTTTCCATAGCTTTCCAACGCCGTATCATTTGCGTCAATCTGACAAACCGTTTGCAAAAAACAGTGAAAATACATTTGGCCCAGAATTTCACCGTTTTTCAAATTACTTTTAAATCATATAGAATTTGAAAAAAATAGTAGATATATGGAAGATGCGGATTTTCACAAGCTTTCCAACGCCATATCATTTGCTCATTTCCAACAAACCGTTTGAAAATTAAGTCCAAAATACGATTCACGTTTTCAGTTTTGAAAAAAACGGTTTTTTCAAAACTGCTCTTAAATAATAACTTTTTTGCAAAAACAAATTATAAGATTGTAATGTCGATGTCAAGAGCTTTCCAACGATATATTACACGCCCCGTTTCGACAAAAATAATTGAAAAAAAATTGAACTAAAGAAGACGATTTTTAACAGCAATAGAAAGCATCAGTTCAACCGCTCGAATTTCATCAGTTCAACCGCTCGAATTTCATCAGTTTAACCGCTTGAATTCATTAGTTCAAGTAGGGTAACAGAATAATATTCTGTTACGCGTAACAGAATAGCCCAGATGTATATAGACACACACACACACACACACACACACACATAAGACTCAAAATAGTTTTGCTTCTAGACTCAACAACGCCAGCGGTTCGATCAAGTAGGGGCTCCTAAGTCGGGATGGCTCTGATTACCAACTTGTAACACCCAATATGCGACTATACTCCACACGTGTCGAGGCACGACTTGGGGCATAAGCGCATATTGGTATGGTCGCAAGAGTGGTTGTATCTTTGCGCATCTCATGTACTGAATGGATAGAATACGAGCTTTGCCTTACAGTCGTCACAATGTCACACAATTATCATCAAGTAATACAATCAATTAAGATGAACACAAAGTCCGACTATGGATGAAATCAAACAAATAAAAATCAGCCACCCAAGCTAAGTCTTGATCGACCCTACTGGGCACCACTACAGATTGTCTAGAAAGGAAACATAGTAACGACCATGGTCTTCGTCGAACTCCCACTTGAGTTAAGTGGCATCACCTGCATCAATCTCGTCGGTATGTGCAACTGTGTTTGTAGTATCTGTTGAGCCACGGGGACTCAGCAATCTCAAAACCCACGATAGCAAGACTATTTAAGCTCATGGAAAGGTATGGTTATATGGTGGATTTGCAGCAAGCACTAAGCATTGTATGGTGGCTAGCTTATGAATACAAGAATAAGATGAGAAACTACGCAACGGTCGCAAACTAGTAATGATCAAGAAGTGATCTTGAACTACTTACGTTCAAACATAACCCCACCACGTTCTCTTCCCGAACCTCGTCGAAAAGAGACCATCACGGTTACACACGAGGTTGGTGTATTTTAGTTGAGTCTTGTTTCAAGTTCACTACAACTGGATATTAAAAACTCCCATCTGCCACATAACCACGGGCACGGCTCTCAAAAGTTTATAACCTGCAGGGGTGTCCCAAGTTAGCCCATGACAAGATCACGATCCGCTAAGACAATCCTCCATCTGGAACACCCCGATCAGACTCGGGATCCCGATGCACAAGACATTTCGATAATAGTAAAACAAAACCAGCAAGACCTCCCGACGTGCCCACACCCTGATAGTAATCGCGCGTATCTCGTCTCAGGCCACAATCAGATAAGCTAAGTGTACAGGTACCAAATACCCCAAGTTTCCAAGGGGCGGTCCTGCACGGTGCCCTAGTTTAGACCAACACTCATGAAGAGCATTGGCCCGGGTTGCTGATTAAGAATCCTCGGGTTAATTACTCCCTATGAAAATTTTAGTTGTTATTAGGCAAATGGTAAAACCAATGTTGGGCCTTGCTGGAAGAGTTTTATTCAAAGCAAACTGTCAAGAGGGGCCCATAAACCCTCACCGTGTTAGGGACGCAAAATCAAGGAACATAACACCGGTATGACGAAAACTAAGGCGGCAAGAGTGGAACAAAAGACCGAGCAAAAGGCCAAGCCTTCCACCCTTTACCAAGTATATAGGTGAATAAGAGATATTGTGATATCCCAACATATCCATGTTACAACAAGGAACAACCTGCACTGCACCTGCAACTAGCAACGCTACAAGAGGGGCTGCACAAAAGCGGTAACATAGCCAAACAACGGTTTGCTAGGAAGGTGGGTTAGAGGCTTGACATGGCAATATGGGAGGCTTGATAAAAAAGTGGTAGGTAGCGCGACATAGTGATAGAACGAACAACTAGCAAGCAAAGATAGAAGTGACATCGGGGTAATGATCTTCTGGCCTGCAATGTTTTCAGAGGGATTGAATCCTTGCTCCTCGTGAACGTACTCAACAAGATTCTCGTTCATAAACTTGTCTCCCGGCTCTACTCAAAGCAAGAATACAACAACGGAACAACAATCAATCACGGTGCAATGGTCAAGCAACATGATGCAAGACATGACATGGCATCTAAGATATGTGGTGCAATGCATATGAGGTGCTTCGGAAGGGGTGCAAACGAGATGGAAGGAGAAACGATGAACATGGCACAATCTTGGTAACCCAAGCATGCCACTGGATAGATTGGAATAATTCGGTTGAATTCGGTATAAAGAATACGTGGAACGGATGCACGGAGTGCAAATGGCACGCAAAGCAAAATGCAATGCAAAACTGTCATTAACGGCAACATGACACTTTGTGTGCAATGTTTTAAGTATGCTACAGGAATATATCATGGAAAATAATATAATGGCATGCTAGTACTTAATGTACTTAAGAAAACTCACTTACTGAACATGCTACAAATATCTACAAAAATGATGATATCATCAATGCAAACATGGCAAGTGACATAAACAGATACCAAACTAAGTAGAATTTAATGTCATGGTAGAAACAAATGCATGATAGCTTCTTTGCAAGCATGTTTAACTTAATATAAAGCATATCATGGCATGAGATTAATTCTAGCAGCAAGTAGGCATGATGAAGAGCATGTTCATGTGCAAAACTACCCCATAGCATATTTGCATAAATATACACATGAAAGACAAAACAACAACATGATGTAAAATGACATGTGTCAAACTTGCTCAAATGCAGAAACTAATTCCCTCACTGGATTGGTGGGATTTTTCTACCCCAAAAACATATATAATATGTCTAGGTTGCATTAGAAAAATCCCCACATTTATGCAAAAACAATTACTGCCTGAAATGGAAACCTCAGCATATATAAACTCTGGCATGTTCTGAATTTGGAATAAAACAGGAGACATGTGGGGAAAGCTAGGTGCACCCAGCCGTTAGACTGACTGGTAAGGCCGTGGGCCACGTGGCTGGGTGTGTGTATGACCGGAGGTGCCGGCCTGTCGGTGACCCAAGT